>NW_026585690.1:2283864-2328842 GCF_907164565.1 Psammomys obesus
ATAGATAGATAGATAGATAGATAGATAGATAGATAGATAGATAGATAGATAGATAGTAGATGAATAAATAAATAAATATCTTTTTAGTGGTAGCTGTTCTATTTAATTTTAAGAGCTAATGAGGTGGCTCAGGAGCAAAGAACATTTGCTGCTATTGCAGAGGAACAAGTTCAGTCCCAAGAACATATATCCAGCAGCTCACAACTTCCTGTAACTCCAACTGCAAGGGAGCCAAGGCCGCCTTCTGGCCTCCAGGGGTGCTTATATGCACTGGGTACATATACATACACGTAAAATAATTTTTAAAATGTTAAAAATATTTACTAGCTTTGAAAAAGAACTTGATGGTCCTATAAGAGTCCTTCACTCGGAAGTTAGATATTTAACACTGTGTTTAGTAATGGCTGTTTGCCGTGTGGTTTCCAACCACCATTGCCACGGCTTCTCAGCCTCTTGGCTAAAATCAGCTGCAGTGGCTGACAACCACTACCTGAATGCCTATATATATATATATATTTTTTTCTTTTGGCAGAGCATTTACTTCTGCAAAGCCTCACAGTGTAAGTCAATATATGTCTCCTGTTTAATACATAGTAAAACTTCCTTACTGCTCTAACAGAAGAGATTGGGGAATATTTCTGTATTTATCATATTATTCATATTATGCATATTTATGCATATTAGGTATCTATGCATGATCTTTGTATTTCCTTTACAGTCACACATCTACTTTTCTTATTACTTAAATATATATATATATATATATATATATATATATATATATATATATATATCAAAAACTTTGGACTTGAAAGCACTCAAGGCAGTGAATATATGAGCCTTAAGTGTGTTTTATGGGCAAGTCATGACTACTAATCTTTTGTTAATCTGGTTACAAATTCCTAGTGAGTAACTACTTTCAAGGACATTCAGATGTTATTTTACAAGAACATGGAATTAGGAAATTGCTCTCACTGACATTAAATGTGCTGCAACACCAAGCCCCAAATCACAAAATCCTAGAAACTTTGGCTAATGTCAAATTATGAATACCTTGTTAGCCACTGGAACTTTAGGGCATGGTTCTCTCTAGAGAATAAATTGACTGACTTCAATGTCAGACTTTGAGTCATTTGGTTTCCAAAAAGTTCGCTATTAGTAAGTCAGACTTTTATGTCATTTGCTTTGGAACAGAATGTGCTTTGGGGAAAATTCTTATTTGTTGCCTAATTTAAATTTGAGACCAATAAATGTTAGGAGAAAGTATTATATCATAGAAAATAGAAATATAATAGTGGTTGGTGTATTAGAACAAACCACAAAAGACTGATATCTGTTACTATGTGGCTACAAAACATAGTTTGGGGTAATGATATCTAAATAGATAGGTAAAAGAAATGTTATATCAAAATGTATAGTCAGAATTCTGTGGTGAATTGAAAATAAAATAATTACTCAAGGTGAGAGCCTATATAGAAAAAAAAATCCTTCTTCATCCATAAATATTTACATGACTTGCCATTTTCTAGTCATTCGTACGACTTTATATTGAAAGTCATAAGAGCACCTTAAAAAACTGTCCCTGTAAACTGTTGAGAGGAACAGGTGGAGCAGCTATAAACACTTTTAAAATAATTGTATAGCACATTTAAATTAAGGTAAAATTTACATAATGAAATGCACACATCTTCCAGGTACAGTATGTGAGTTTTTAAAACTGTCAATAGTTACTCAAGACAGAACATTCTCACTCTCCAGTAAAACAAGTGTTATTTACACACACACACACACACACACACACACACACACACACAAATCTCTCTTTTGAAGAAGAAACCACTATTTTCAGTTTTAGTTTTGCCACTCCTAGCTTTCACGTAGTCTTTTGTGCAGGGCTACTTTTGTTCAACTTAATGCCCTTGAGATTCATTCATGTTATCATGAATACTTGTAACACATTTTTTTTGTCCCATTAACTAGTCACTGAATAATTCAATGAAGTGTTCAGTTATACAATTATTTAAATTATTAAATTAATAATTATTTAAATTTTTAAAAAGAATAATTTTCCTTTTACAGTTAAAAGGTTGGCTATTATTGAGCCAGTGAGACGGCTCAGCGAGTAAAGGTGCCTGTGGCCAAGACTGATGGCCTGAATTCAAGACCCTAGGACTCACGTGGTAGAAGAGAACTGATTCATTCCCCAAGTCGTTACTTCCACAAGTGCATTGCGCTATACTCATGATCATAAAATTTCTTTGGTGTATGGTAGGAAAGATATCAGCATAAAGTTATCACCCCTTTTCACTGTGAGATGTGACATCTAATTATATATGTGCACAATTTTTAATTTGAAGAGTCTGTGGAGCAATATAATTTCAAAGAAATGCTCCTGTTTAATGTGAGAGAGGATCAGCAGTTTACACCTGCAAAATCATATGTGTTTTTGGAAAATGTCTTTTTGGAATCCACCTCCTGTGCTATGAGAGGTGTTATGAGAGGCTCAGTTTATGCACAGAGCCCACAAACAAAGGCACAAGGGCACTCCAGCTAAAAGCTCCAGTTAAACTCCCAGCTTTTTCCTTCAAAGCAGATCCAGTTTCACATGACTGTAACACAAGCCACAGGAAGCAGAATATCAGTCAGATGAGTCTGTCCTCTAATAAGCCTAGACTGTAAATATTGATTTTATTTCCTCAACTGAGGGGATGATATAAGGGCCATTTTCAAGCTGATACAGTGCTTTCTGAATGCTCGCTGGCTGGTTCAATTCAGCAGTTCTAACCTAAACTCCTCTCCAAGCTGACTAATTCAAACTGTCTTCTCTTGACTTCTGACTGAATTGCTCTGCCTGGCCTCAAACTAATCCTGGCAATATGTTTTAATCTTCTGGTTTGTTCTCTGATCCATAGCTTTGTCTGGCCCTTAATAAGAAATCATTTTCAAACATTGCTGCTTCCTTCTATAAATTAACTTTACCTTTGTTATTTGGTATTAAGGTGTGTACTAAGGGAGTGTCAGTATTCCTGCTATATCACATAGACCTAGAAAGTGATTGGTGTGATTCCTTGCCAGAGCAGCCATGGATTAAAATTCTTCTACACCAGACAAACACTAGTGCAATGCAGTTGTATCTGTGAATCAATATTGTTTTAAGCCACTGAGCTCAGAAATAGATTTTCACACACAGCATTTTCATTTTAATGACAAATGCATAGTAGTAGAACTGCTAAAGCATAGAGTATGTATATATTTACTCTAATAGATCTGTAAGTAGTTTTTAAAATATCCTAACTTGCCATGGCTCCTGTAAAATCTTTAGTAGCTGACAACTCATATTGATTTATTGTCTTTCAGTTAGTACCTTATGTTTACTGCTGATCTTCAACACATTTTCTTATTATTCACTTTACAGCCTGATTGCAGCTTCCTTCCCTCATTTCCTCCCAGTCCCACCCTCATATATACCCTCCCTTTCCCCCATCCCTTTATCCTCAGATAAGCGGGAGGGGGGGAGCTCGCCCTGAGTACTAACCCACCCTGGTACATCAAGTCCCAGCAGGACTAGGCACATCCTCTCCCACTAAGGCCAGTCAAGGCAGCCCTGCTATGTGAGAGGGATCCAAAGGCAGTCAACAGAGTCAGAGACAGCCCCCCTCACTCTAATTGTTAGGGGACTTGCATGAAGAACAAGCTGCACATCTGCTACATATGTGTATGGGATCTAGATCTAGCCCACCATGCTCTTTGGTTGGTGCTCTGTGAGCCTCCACGGGCCCAGGTTAGTTTACTCTAGGTCTTCTTGTGGTACCCTTGACCCCTCCTTCTCCCTCAATCCTTCCTCCCCTCCCCACTCACCCCCCCCAGGGACTCATAACACTCCCTGAGTTCCACCTATTGTCTGGCTGTGGGTCTCCGCATCTGGTTCCATCAGCTGCTGGATGAAGCCTTTCAGAAGACAGTTATGCAAGGCTCCTGTCTAAATTCATCTTATAGTTTAGTTAATTTTGTACATTTAAATTTTTCTGCATAAAATATTATTTTCCATTCAAAGAAATATATTTTCACATCTTCCTCCTGCTATTTATTATTTATTTTTTTTATTTTTGCCTTACTGTACTGACAGTAGTCTATAACATAATTATGGGCCTTAAATGGTACAGTAGAAGTAACTGTCTTGTTCTCCTTAGATTAAGTAATATTATTTGTAGTTTTCTGTAAGTGATTAAATGCACACAACTCCTTGGGTCCAACTAACAAATTTTGGTGACTTCTGAACGTTTGCTTTTTACCTCCCTTTATTGCTCCACTTCCACAACATCACACGACATCTTCACAGTTCTATTGGCGATTGCATAATACTTGTTGCTATTTAGGACCAACAGGTCCTTTGTGCTAAAGTAAGAAATTGTACTTAGGGCTTAACCTCGGTTCTAAAGAAGCCAGTGCTGCCTACAAGATGTTAACAAGATTTTCTTTATCTTTTACTCCAGGTAGATCACTTAAGAGCCAGCAGTTTCTGGAATGTCACAAGCAGTGATGTCATTGTCTGTGACATCCCCACAGGCATTTATCTCCATTTCCAAGATTATTTTTGAAATTTTCCAAGTTGACTTGGAGATTTTTCTTGACATGATCTATGTCTTCCTTGTGACACAATCAAATGTCCATGATGTCGGCAGCGTTGATTGCTAGAATCTTGTGTCTGTCCAGAGGGCCTGTTAAAGGTTGTTAAAGTCCATCTTCTGGTCATGAAAGTGCACTGTGGCCCCACACTGAAGAAGCCATTCAGATGCTGTCCAATTAGGGCCAACACTGCTGATGCTTCATAACCACTATATTAAGCAATGTATTCAACTATTCCCAGAAGTATCTGGAGTTCCATGACCATAAGAACTTCATTAAGCTGCACAGCTGCCCCAAAGTTTTTCAAACATCCTCATTTGATGGCAACCATCCATACCAGCTGTTGCTCATTAACAGGACCCTCACTCTCTGCTTTGCACATTCCCTTCCTGTCCTAAGGATAAATTCTGCTTTTTGTATATAGGTTCAACTTCTTGTGCTTATTCGGTGAATTCATCATTTCTGGCATACTTCTCCAAAATCTTTACTTTCTGTCACTTTAATAATATGTTCCTGTCTTGTTGCCTGTTTTTCTCCCTCTTCCAATGTCCATCCCGTTTCCTTTTCTGAGTGAGGATTGATCATCTTACCCAGGATCCTCCTTCTTGCTTAGGTATACAGATTTTAGTATGTTTATCCTATGTTATATGTCTACTCTCCACTTATAAGTGAGTATGATACAATGTGTGTCTTTCTGCTTCTGGGTTACCTCACTCAGGATAATCTTTTCTAGATCCCACCATTTGCCTGCAAATTTCATGATACCACAGAGGGCTGTTGAAAGACTCTACCCGCAAGAAATCAAAGGAGATGCTGAGACTCATAGCAAAACTTAGGGCAGAGTGCAGGGAATCTTTTTTTTTTAATTCTTTATTAATTACACTTTATTCACTTTGTATCCCCCCTGTGGTTCCCTCTCTCCTCCCGTCCCAACCTCTCCCTTCCTCCACCCTCTGCATGCATGCCCCTCCCCAAGTCCACTGATAGGGGAGGTCTTCTTTTCCTTCCTTCTGATCCTAATCAATTAGGTCTCATCAGGAGTGGCTGCATTATCTCCTTCTGTGACCTAGTAATGCTGCTTCCCCCTCAGGGGGTGGTAATTAAAGAGCAGGGACTCTTATGAAAGAAGTGGGAGATAGAAAGACCTGGAGGGGACAGGAGCTCCACAAGGAGAGCAACAGAACCAAAAAAAACTGAACCCAGGGTTTTTTTTTCTGAGACTGATACTCCAACCAAGGACCATGCATGGAGATACTGTAGCATCCCTGCACAGTTGTAGCCCATGGCAGCTTAGTAACCAAGTGGGTTCTCTAGTAAGGAGAACTGGGACTGTCTGCCATGAACTCAGTGGCTAGCTCTTTGATCACCTCCCCCTGATGGGGGAGCAGCCTTACCAGGCCACAGAGGAAGAAAACGCAGCCAGTCCTGATGAGACCTGATAGGCTAGGGTCAGAGGAAAGGGGAGGAGGACCTCCCCTATCAGTGGACTTGGAGAGGGACATGGGAGGAGATGAGGAAGGGAGGGTGGGATTGGAGGGGGGGTGAGTGAGGGGGCTACAGAGGGGATACAAAGTGAATAAACTGTAATTTATAAAGAAATAAATACATTTTTTAAAAAAAGAAAAAGAATTTTAAAAAGAGACCACAAGCCAGCTCCCAGACAATGGCTTGTTCTAGACTAAGACCTAGAAGGATCAGCCTGTGAATGTGGCCCATCATCCAGGGAGGACAAATTGTCAACTAGAAGGAAATAATTAACTATTGGAATGGCACTTGAAAAGTCAAGGAAGATTAGAGCTAAAAAAAAAAAAAAATCATCTGTTGGACTGGACGTATATTAAAAACCAAAAGGTGCAGGCTTTAACTCCATTTGCATAAAGCAACTGAAGAAGACGCTTGCTATAAAATATGAACATGGTTAGATTTGCATTTTAAAAATAATTTATTAAAGATGGCTGCAAGAAAAAAAAGTAAAAAAAAAAATATGTTCCACTTGTTGTGATTGTAGTTTCCTTTAAGTCCTTTAACATATCTCCAGCTCTACAATTGTTACCTGATGATCCTAACACCTCATTTAATGTGAGTCCCACTTTAAAGACATAGTTGTCTCGATTTGTGTCATGATCACATATATCTAGCACTATTTGCCTACTATATAAAGAACTTGACGTACTGAACCCTGTCAAGAATCTAAGTAAAGTTATTTGTTTGTATTAAAGGTGTGGACTTGAGTTTGAGGCTAGCGCTAGCATGCCCAGTGCTATGTGAACTTGGGCCTTACCATCTTGCTTGCAGTCACACAGCAGCCCATCCCCAGGAAGTCTGAGAGCCCTAGGCTACAGTCCAGACCGCACAGGACAGCCTTTAGCCGTGCCACCATATTGATCCTTGCAGAGTAAGCACATAGGTTTATAAACTCAATTTCATTCTTTTGTCTGCTATGAGAAAATGTAAGTTTTGGTCTTTATGACCTTGGGTTAGGCAATGGTTACTTAGCTATGACTCAAAAGCACATGCAATCAAAGAAATTTTAAAGGTTTCCAAAGGACAGTGTCAAAAAAAATTATAAATAAGGGCTGGAGTAATGTTTCAGCATTTAAGAGCACTGACTGCTTTTCCAGAGGAACTGGGTTCAATTCCTAGCATTCATATGGTGACTCACAAACATCTGTAACTCTAATTTCAGGAGATCCAAAGGCACTGCATGCTGGTGGTGAACAGATTTACACACGAGCAAAATACCCATACACTTAAAAATAATAATTTTAAAACTTTAAAATACTAAAATGGCCCAAATATTTGCAAATCTTGTATACTAAAAAGATCCAGCATCCTGAATATAGAAAAACGCTTACACTGCATCAACATAGCATCCCTACCAAACCCAAGAAATTACAGAATAGATATTTCTATGAGAAGGTCCAGTAGTGAAGGGTGTAACTTAGGGAGAGAGCACATATTTAGCACAGGTAACCACCTAGGACAGAGCTCGTAGCTCAGTTTTCTTGCAACAGAAAGCTTTCCAGGTACTTGTTTCAGAAGCTGTCCTCTCAAACACTAAGGAAAAGAAAGAAGTTGTCATGTTGTGACTTGCAGTATTCTTTCCCTCACAGTCTTCAGAGTGATGGACACAAACTCATCATCATGATCTTTCTTGTCCTTCTCTAACAGTCATGGTATTGGTCGTCATAAATGTCAAATAGAATTTTTAAACAGTTCAACCGCTTAGGTCACAGCACTTGTGTTTCTGTTTCTTTCTGCCGACTGAATGTCATATAAACTCTTATATTTGGTCTTGGTCAGTTTTTCCTCATGTTCCCTTCAGCAATAAATTCAACTTTTCCTAAAATCAATCTCTCTCTCTCTCTCTCTTCCCATCCCCTCTCTCTCTCAGAAACCTTCTCAATTTATTCTTCCTGCCTTCAAATACTTCTATAACGGTTGTAACAGACACTGTGTTCTGCAAAGCAAAAACATTTACTATCTGGTCTTCTACATTGAAAAGTACATCAACTCCTAACCTGGCTGAGAAATAAGGATGGATTGGACTAGGATCATGTAGATGAAGCTTTACAGATGTTGGAATATTATATATTTTGTAAATTTAACCTTTAGGACCTGATGATAGGTTGAATACAGATGAAGAAATGTTTAAAAACATTCCTATTGTTTGATGTACATAATTGAATGTATATTAATGACAGTCATTGAAATATGAAAGACCAAAGAGAGATGTTCTTATCCTTAGTGGAATTAAGAATTATTAGGTACCAAGGTGACTGTGGCTTCATAGAATGAGTTTGGTAGTGTTCCTTCTGTTTCTATTTTGTGGAATAGTTGGAAGAGTACTGGAGTTAGCTCTTCTTTGAAGGTCTGGTATAATTCTCTGCTGAAACCATCTGGCCCTGAGCTTTTATTGCAGGGGAGACTTTTAATAACTGCTTCTATTTCCTTAAGGGATATAGGACTATTTAATTGATTTACCTGGTCTTGATTCAGCTTTGGCAAGTGGAATCGGTCAAGAAAATTGTCCATTTCATTTAGAGAGGTTGTGGAGAAAGGAGCACCCTCCTCCACTGCTGGTGGGAATGTAAACTTGTACAACCACCTTGGAAATCAATCTGGTGCTTTCTCAGACAATTAGAAATAGTGCTTCCTCAAGATCCAGCTATACTACTCCTAGGCATATATCCAAAAGATGCTCAAGTATACAATAAGGACATTTGCTCAACCATGTTTGTAGCAGCTTTATTTGTAATAGCCAGAACCTGGAAACAACCCAGATGCCCCTCAACTGAGGAATGGATACAGAAATTATGGTACATCTATACAATGGAATACTACTCAGCAATAAAAAACAAGGATATCATGAAATTTGCAGGTAAATGGTAGGAACTGGAAAAGATCATCCTGAGTGAGGTATCCCAGAAGCAGAAAGACACACAGGGTATATACTCACTCATAAGTGGATATTAGACATATAATATAGGATAAACTTACTAAAATCTGTACACTTAAACTAATCAATAAGGAGGACTCTGGCTAAAATGCTCAATCCCCATTCAGAAACGCAAAGAGGATGGACATCAGAAGAAGGAGAAAACAGGGAACAGGACAGGGGCCTGCCACAGAGGGCCTCTGAAAGGCTTTACCCTGCAGGGTATCAAAGCAGATGCTGAGACTTATGGCTAACCTTTGGGCAGAGTGCAGGAAATCTAATGAAAGAAGTGGGAAATAGTAAGACCTGAAGAGGACAGGAGCTCTACAAGGAGAGCAACGGAACCAAAAAAATTGAGCCCAGGGGTCTTTTCTGAGACTGATACTCCAACCAAGGACCACTCATGGAGATAATCTAGAACCCCTGCACATGGCATGACCATGGCAGTTCAGTGTGCAAGTGGGTTACATAGTAATAGGAACAGGGACTGTCTCTGACAAGAACTGATTGGCCTGCTTTTTGAGCACCTCCCCCTGAAGGGGGAGCAGCCTTACCAGGCCACAGAGGAAGACAATGCAACCACTCCTGATGAGACCTGATAGACTAGAATCAGAAGGAAGGAAGGGAAGGCCTCCCCTATCAGTGGACTTGGAGAGGGGCATGCGTGGAATAGGAGGGGGGAGAGTGGGATTGGAACGGGAGGAGGGAAGGATTTATGGGGGGATACAAAGTGAATAAAAAGTGTAATTAATAAAAAATAAAATAAATGTTTTAAAAAAGAATTATTAGACATAAAAGTATGAAATGTCTATGAAACAACCAAGTTGGCTGTCGTGGAAGAAGTTATTCATAAAGTTCTTTACTCAGAAAAGATACTGTCTATGACTACCTATGTGAAGAGTGTTGTATGGACTCCTTATTTTGAGACAGCTAGAAAGAAGATCATCGCTGGAAAGACAACGTTTTTAATAACCATCACTTCTTTTTGTGTTTCTCAGCATTTTCCAGCTTCTCTGGAAGCTTGATTTGTATTTCACAAACATTTTCTATAACTCTGCAAAATGAGAGCCTGATTTGTTGTACACATGCAAGAGAACAAATGTCCCAGGGATGTCACGTGGTTGGCTACCGATCTTTCGAGTAAGGCTTTATGAATTTCAAGCCCATTTTTATGTTCTCGTTTTGCCAATTTTCTTGCCCCAAAGTGTCTTCCTACTGGCGACTGGTGAGGTGTCAGGTGTCTTTTCTCATTTATTTCTCTAAGGCTCTAATAGGACAAGCTCGCGGTAATGCTGCTACAAGTGATTTAACATCTTCGTACTTTGCTTTATAGGTAGCCAACTCTTGTTTCACATAAGAATGTCAGTGATTCCAGCCAGGAACTCTGCTTCTGTATTTTCTATTAATAGATTTGAAATGAAAAGAAGAGAATATTGAAAATTGATGCTCTCCTTAGTTAAAAGTTATTAGCACTTGGATCATGAATTCTTCTACAATTTCTCAAGACAAAAAGAAAATAGTGCACATTTCAATTTTCTCCTACCTTTAGCTTCTGGTCATGAAGAAGACTGGCTTTGACGAAGGTACTATTGTGATAACTTACCAGAATTTTAGAGGGGACATTAATCACCCCATGTATGCTATTGTCACTACAGCCCAAGCTGAATCTTGGGCGCAGCCCCCATTTCTATCTGTTCTTTAAACACTACAATTTTATAGTTTCCTCAAGGAATCTCATCCTGGTTACTGGCGCTGACCTTCAGAAGCTGTTTCAGTTAAGTAATACATGACTGAATTCACTACACAGATATCAGTCATCAACTGTATGAGTAGCAAATCTGTTCTCTTGCAATGTTAAGTTGTAACAGACACAGTCAAGAGCCAGAAATAGGCTGCAAATTTATTCTTCCTTCTGTCCCCAGTTGGCTATTAAAGGCATATCGCTTAGAAATGGTCTTTAGTAAATTCTGAGCCTGGCTTGTGGCTAAGAGACTGAGTCTAGGTGCATTTCTTACCCTGTGACCCCTCTCTGACTAATTCTTTGTGGTCATCTTGGTTTCAAACAGTGGTCTCTCTAGTGGGGAAACAGTTGGTCTCACAGTGGGAGGTAGGTAAACTACTTCATCTTGAGTTTATACGAGTTGAGATTAGATAAATTCCACTTAGGAACTCTGGCTTCCCACACTCTTCAAAGCTTTTAATACGAGGCCATGACCTCAGTGTGCTGTCATGAGCACATCAGTTTCTATAATCAAGATTTAAGCTGAGGTTCCAGGACTGGTATGACGGTTCTTTCATTTTTCCACAGGTTAGTCTTGTAGTACCACTGTCCTCTCTGGATTTTGTTTAGGTCCAATTATTACCAAAATCGATGTGAGTGATGACTCACTTAGCATCACCCAGCTCTTCACAGAAGCATCTCACTGAGGTGATCATCTGTTCCCCTGTTTTCTAAGTGAGTCTAACCTCTCAGAATCAGCTCTATCGTGCCTCTACCTACCTACCTACCTATCTATCTATCTATCTATCTATCTATCTATCTATCTATCTATCTATCTACCTATCTTTCTATCTACCTACCTACCTGTTTATCCTCTCTCTCTCTCACTGGGAGACAGTTTCTCAGCATCAGTATAGTAGTACTTTCAATTATACTAGCTTTTTGATAAACATCAGGGATTTTTACATTCACTTTCCTTCTTGTTTCCTTCATCTTCTTCATGTTCTAAACATTCATGCACCAATCTGTAGTAGTAAGGCATTAGGAGTAAATCTTAGAAAAATTAAGGGTCATTGAACACCCTCCTAAGCCAGACCTTGTCCACAGATTTTCATAACTTTCCTTCTTTCAAATGATTGACCCAACTCCACTTCCCTGGGATGGTGTAGCCTCTCCTGAGAAAAGCATAGTTCTGGAATCATAGTTTTGACAGATCAGGGACACTCTTGTAGTCATTAAAGACCTCCCCTCTCTCAGCTGCAGCACAACCTTCAAAACGGTTAGCCTGGGGGACTAAGGGAACACTTGAGGAAAAAAAAAAAAAGCTAGAGGAAAATTTTTGCTTTAGGTTCGTTTCTTAAACTAGAGACTATAAATGTCAATTTTTAGATGAGTTCTCAAGTGTCTGCCCACCCTGGCACCTTGCAGAGTTCTCACTACCACCACCACCCACTCATCGTCAGGATGTTCTATGTAGGAAGAAAGGTACCTTCACGGCTCTTGCATCACGTCTGTGTGACGCTCTCAGTTCTAGCAGGCAGAGGG
Source organism: Psammomys obesus (assembly GCF_907164565.1). Taxonomy (NCBI): domain Eukaryota; kingdom Metazoa; phylum Chordata; class Mammalia; order Rodentia; family Muridae; genus Psammomys; species Psammomys obesus. Next base: position 2,296,194 of record NW_026585690.1, read on the forward strand.
GGAGGCAGGATAGCTGTGTGAGCCTTAGAACCGCTTGGTTTACTGTTTGGCATCCATGGGAAAGGTGCCCCATCAATTCTATCTGAGCATAGCAGTGACTGAGGATTTTTGGACTCCTTTTTTCTCTACGCCAGAAACATGGCGGGATTTCAGTGGGCTCTAAGCAAGGCGGGCATTGGACACATGACAAATGTGTCTGATTAGTCAGGTTGGCCTAGAGTTACCTGGGAAGAGGGAGCCTGAAATGATGATTATCTTGATCAGATTGGCGTGCCATCAGTGCTGTGGGAGATTGTACTGATTGATGACTAAGGTGGGAGAGCGCAAGCCACTGGGGGTGGCACGATGCCTAGGCAAGTGGGTCTATGCTGTACATGAAAGCCGGTTAGCAAACCAGTAAGTAACATTGCTCCGTGGTTTCTTGCTCAGGATTTCTGCTTGGCTTCCTTCAAAGATGGCCTGTGCTCTGGAAGCATGAAATAAAATCTTTCTTCCCCTAAGATGTTCTGAGTCACGGTGTTTTAGCATAGCAACGAAAAAGCAAAGTAAAGCAGATACTATGACAGAGTCTGATTTCTAGGAATGTCTTCTAAATATTCTCTCTGATTCCTTACTCCTATTCAGGTACCTTAGTCTTCAGAGACTAAAATCAAGTTTAAAAAAAAAGTGTCTAACACTTCAGAATCAAGATGAAGCATTGCCTGGCGATCACCTGCTGTTGCCGTGACATTAGATACCACGCTTGCTTTCTCTTACCCCTCCCACATCGCTGCTGCCTTAGTTTCCAGGAAAACATTTTCTTTTGCTTGTGCTTAAACATCATCAGCTACTTGTCCTCCCTGCTAATCTTCCTGGAAGTCTCATCCATTTCCTTCTTTGTCCTCTTCTTATTACTGGAAAGCCTCCTGGGGAAACTGATCCTGTCAGCTGCAAGTGTGGAGCCAGAGCCCATGCTGCCACTGACACTGTTTTGTTGATGGTGCTTTGTGGGTAAGATAGTTTCCCACCACAACAAGACAACTGGCTTCCAGCCCCTTTTCTTTCCAGACGAGCAGTCTTGGGAGTCACTCTCAGACATTCCTCTTCTCTCTTTCTGAGGAGACGCTTTTCCTCAGAGTCTATCAGCAGATGTGATTTAAACAAGTACTTTTACGTGAAGCTGTTTGTTTCATGTAAAAGCACAACAAATCCGTGCTCCAATGTCCAACAAAGATTCTTGTGTTACCGGTCAACTCATCCAACAGAGGGGCCTATAGAACTGCTCCTTATTACTCAGCGGCAGAGGCGATGAGGAGGTTCCCACTGCATTAGCACTGTAAAATATGAAATGCGCCAAATGAGAGCCCTCTAATGAAAACAATATGTGTCCCCCAGTTGTGCACTTCCGTTCTCAAGACTGTGCTTCTGGGGACGATTTTGGCCATCTGGTTGCTTTAATCGAGTTGATACCTGCATCACAAATTTTGGCATTTAACATTTTGGTAAATAGTGGAGTTGTTAATTGATTCAAAATCCATTCAAGCGCTCTTAGCAGTCCCCCAAATCTAAACTCCAATGGTCTGACTGATGGGAGCCTATATTTAGATTTACTAACCTCCTATATGTCTACAGTGTTTCAAGATGTTCCATTGTACAAAGAAAGTAGGAATAACAGAAACTATAACAAAGGCCTTCTTCAGTGATTTCTTCACTCCAGTTGCCATGACTGGATGAGCAAATTCACGGCGCGCTGTAAGTTATTTATTACGTCTGCACAGCCAGGGCTGTCATGCTTTCTTCATCCGTTGATGGCCTTATTGCTGAAAGTAGGTGTGTGTTGCCTCCGACAATGATTGCTGATATCAAGTAAAGTTGATCTGAAATGATCCTCTTGTTGCTGGGACACGGAACACTGGACAATGGCCTAAAAGGAAAACAGGACGAGGTGTAACATGACTTCCTAAAGCCCTTGCTGAATCAGGCCTTTAGTTTTTCTCAGCTCTTTTCCTCTTTTCCTCTGGCATGTGACCTGGTGGTACCTTACCTCCGTTCATGAAATGAAAAGGGCTAACTATGCTAACACTAGAAGACAGTGCTTGTTGCTGCTCATGTGCTCTACAGACACATTTCAGCAGATGAAAAAGCGGAGTGGTCCCAATGGCTGGACTGCACTGAGTCCTCTTCTGTCTTTCCTTCCATATCCGATCAACAGCCAACACCAGCCTACCAGATAATAACAACCGCTAATAATAAATAATAAGGATTTGGTGTCAAGTGCATTTTATGAATTATCCTCACTTAATGCTCCCAGTTTTATTTTATTCCTTGTTTGGATAAAGGTTTAAGATTTAGATACATTGGTGGATTTGACCAAGTTTACCCCAGATGGTGGACTTGGAATTCAAAGGCAGACCAGATCAATACAGGTCACCTTGCTCTTTAAAGGTCCATGTTGCCTATGTGCAGCTTTTCCTTATAAAAAAAGACAGATAGAGAGCTGACTTTCCCAATGGCAAGAGAAGTATGCCAATGATGCCACCGTATATTTTCCATGATCCCATCACTCGCTCTACTGTCTTCACCGGGCATGTTTCACTGGCTTCCTTCTTCTTGTATGTCACTTCTTCATTCATGACATATTTTATACATACATATATATACATATATATGTATGTATATAATAAAATAACTGAAGATATAGCAATAAGCCTAGCAATGTTTCTTTCAAGAAATAGTGATGTTATTTGAGTGTTGAGGTTATAGTTGACAAGGCCTGAAAGAAGATGTGTGTGTGTGTGTGTGTGTGTGTGTATACATATTTGTACATGGTGCTCCTATACAATTATATTTGAATAAAACCTAAAAGATGTAAAAAAGAAATCATGGAGCTATAGAAAAATTGGCATGGAGCAGCTAGCATGAAGATCACAGTGCAGGAATTTGCTTTGTGTAATTTGAAGACCGGCATGGCTAAGTGATGTTAACAGTAGTCAAAGATATCAAAAGATGTCTTATGGGGCAGAATAAAAAATTTGTATTTTCCCATACATAGGTTTTTTTGAATGGAAGAGTAAAATTATCTTTTTCTTAAAGTTTTATATGCTACATAAGAAAGACAATAAAAGAAGATAGAGATCAAGATCCGGGTAAAGCCTGTTGCAACTGTTCTAGTGTGAGATTAGCATCCCTTGGTGTCCAACACCTGTGGCAGGTGAGAGGTTGTGGGGACATGGAATGTCTTGAGAAGGTGTAGCTTCAGGGTTTCCTGATGAGTTAAGATTGAGGCATAATATACCCGATGCACTCTGAGTGACTCTGAGCCTAGCCAGGATAAGCAGAAGCATGGAGTTACCATCACCGAGACAAAGAAACCCAAGAAGACAATGGATGGGAAACGTTGGGGATTTGCGGCCTATCTATGAGAGGGATCCCTATTAGAATACCCAATCAAAGATATGAAGTAAATTTTTTTGATACAGGAATGCATAATTCAGCAGGGAAGTCTGGGCTGGCTGTGTGTTAAATTAAGGGTCATCTTTATATGAACAGTGTTATATTCTAAGACCTGAAGTGGGTCTTAGAGGAATAAGCATAGAAGAAGAAAGAATGTGGTATCACAATGTTTTCCTAGTCTAGAAGGACACCAGATACCCCTTAGAGCTAAAAATATGTTCAAGTCAGTCTTTGTAGTGAGAACTTGTCTTAAAGTTGAGAAAACACTTTTTCCTATGTCCACTGCCATATAAACAAGATATGGTTTTCTCTTCCAAGATTAATTCATTATCTCCCTACAGGATATGATTTCATCTATCCTTTTATTTTTTAAATGTTAGCATTTAATTAACCTTCCTGGGTGGCTTTAAGCCACCAGGACACAGACACCTTCAATACCCTTAATCAATCTCTTCAGCTCTTCTGCTGAAGAATTTGGCCTTCCCAATGACAGACTGTTTAAGGGGCTTGCCCTTCCCCAGAACTTTGTAGTAGCCCAATGGCACAATATCCATGATGGGAGCAGCTGCAGTTTTCTTTTGTTGTCGTTGTTGTTTGTGTTTGTTTGTTTTGTTGGGTTTTTTTAATCAGCATTGAACTGTGTCTGTTCACTGACCAGTGTCCACAGTTTATCCAGGATGATACAGTTGGGCAGAAGCTCTGGTTCCTCTTTAAGTGGTAATGCCTCACACCAACTTTCTCAGAGTAACCTGGATGATGTTTGTCGAAGTTGATCCTGCAGTGATGTATGCCTCCAGCATTCCCACAGCCTCCTGGGTATTTGTGCTGCTTACTGATGAGGTCCTGACCATGGCTTAGGTGGCCCGGGAGTTTCTGGGTCTTCCTCAGTCCTGATGGCATGGCAGCAGCAGAAAGGAAAGGCAGAAAAGCTCATCTATCCTTAACTATACAATTTAAACCATTATCTCAATACCCTATTTCAAATTAAAATGAAACTACATAATTTTTCTCCTTCCCTTTGCCTTTCCCATGTATTCCCCTACTTGGTTTTCCTCAAACGTATGGCCTCCATTCTTTGTTGATTGTGTATGTGTATGTGTGTGTGTGATGTATGCATGTGGTGTATGTGTTCCTAAAAATATAAATACAACCTATACAGTCTGTATTATGTCACTTACATGTATACTTAGAGCTGACCACTGGTATTTGGATAACCATTTGAGGATTCTTCTCTAGAGGTGACTATTTCTCCTGCTCTCTGCATTCCTTAGTTGTCTATAGTTCTTCATCTAGGATTAGGGCCCCATGACATGTCTTCACTTCATGCTAGAACATCCATTGGCATTCTCTTAATCCAGCCCCAGCTCACATACGTCATCCCAGGCAAACCTAATTTACACCTGTAGCCAGGATTTGCCTTTGCCACACTTTGTAATGAGACACTTGCTTTCTGCGATCTTTCACCCAGTTATCTCTTACTCACCATCAACCACTTCCTTAAATATTTCTGACTAAGCCAACTCTCCCAAAGGTAACCAATGTTAAAACACACACAGAAAGTTGGGAGCAGAACGTTTTATTAAAGAAATCACATAAAATTATATAGAAAACTGTCAGAGTGAATTGTGTAATATATATAATACCTCAAAACCTCTTGTCTCTCTATATTTACTAAAGAGACAACATATTTACCTTCTACTTTTTCTCTTTTTTCTCCACCCCCACTGTGTGTGTGTGTGTGTGTGTGTGTGTGTGTGTGTGTGTGTGTATGTGTTGGTTAGCTACTAACAGTCATGTTAGACCATCGGCTCCTCAAGAGCAAAAGCTACTTGGGATTCATTTGATCCCTTAGATCTTATTGACTCTCTGGACTTCATCTCAGCACTAAAATACTATTTTGTGGAAAGGAGAGTGTGGGGAATGGATGAAGTAAGCCCTGAGTGAAGGGGTGTTGTTCTCATAAGCATAGCCATGTCAGGACGCCAATCCCATAGACCCATGGGAATGGCAAGGCCTTCCCCAGGTCAGCTCACGGGAATGACAAGGCCATCCTCTGACCTGAGTACAGATGCTGGTTGTGTGTGCAGAAATTATCAACCACAGCTTCTTCTTCCCAGATGACTGAAATGTGCAAACCTCCCACCCCATATAACCCCCTATGAAACTTAGTTAACTAACTACATCCTTAGAGTCTCACCAACATGACTGTCTAAACATGGACTGAACAAGGGCTTCAACAACTGTCATGCTAAAGTAGATGGCCCATGCGGCCTCAACCACACATGAACTACAGGCTAAGGAATCCCAAGAATGGGAGAAATAGTCTTCCCCAAGGAAGATCACCAACTGGATGGTCAGCCCTGAAAACAGATACATAAGAAATATTATACAAACTGAACTGGGTGAATTTATATATTTAGAAATGCATATATGTATATACTTATATATGTATGTTTATAGCAAGAATTAATGTAAAAAGAGGCCACAAATATGAGAGAGAGCAAGGAGGGTTGTGGGGGAGTTTGGAAGGAGAAAAAGGAAGGGGGAAATGGTGTAATTAAATAGTAATCTCAAAAAAATAAAAGAAAAACTAAGTTTCCAGCTGGTGCCCCTCCATCAGAGCACACAGCTCACCAGATCCCAGCTTCTCTGTGTGTATGTCTGTCATTCCTTCATTCCCATCACCCGAGTCACGTCAAGTCCACAGCTCTGCAGGTTGCAACAGGATGGAGTGGATGACAGGTGTAGGAACCGATGTTTGAAGTAAAGTCAGCCTACTATCACACTTCATAGTGCAAAACTTTGTGGGCTTTTCAACAAGCCCAAAGATTTGAAAACAACAAGGTTTTACACCATTTTATGAACTTCTATCATACATAAATAGATAACGAGGTGTCTTCATTTCTAACTGCTAGATGAAATATTAAGCTCAGGAAAGCAGATATTACCCAGAATTGGATTATTTCTGGAGGGCTTTAGAATTCAAAACCTCCCTAAGAACGACAGTACAAAAATCTTTTTTTTTTCTTTTCATCCTCTAGAAAATTTAGATGACATCAAAATTAACAGGTTGACATTTTATCTCAGTGTATGGATACGTCTTTCTTTTCCTTTGAAGCTTATTTTTAATCTGCTCTAAAATCTTTGCTTCTAGTCTTTTGCCCTCTGTTCAATTTTCTTTTCAAAAAGAAAGTGTGATGAATTGATATGGTTGAGTGAGAGACGATATTCAAGAGCAGGGAGATGGAAGCCACCATCCATCCATAACCAGGACACCAGTCAGCTGCATCTGCAGCAAAACTTATTCTGTGCTTCTCCTGTGTGTGTTCCAGAAGCTCTGGAGCTGGGGCACCTGTCTCTTCCTAGTTGAGAACTAGTTTTGCCCTCACTGTGGTAATGTCTTTGCACTAGGGCCTCGGATATTCTGCTTCCCGATGTTGGTGAAGGCCTTGGCTGAACTCCTCAGGGACTTTTACAGCAGTACATGTGTGACCCTTACCCCAGCTAAGGTAACCATCGTCACCTTTCATTTTCCAAAACCAATGCCTCCCACCCACCTGTGCTCTCACAATCCATTCTCAAAAAGGGAGAAGGCAAAGTAGAGACACAGTCAGACCCTAAGGCTTAATCAAATGGATCTGGGGTTGGGAAATTCTTGTCGAGGTCCTAGTGCCTTTCGGGGGATAAGGTGATTGAATAGTTCATTTTTCTGGATCTCATAGGGACCCAACTGGATCTGATTGTGAAAATATACTCTTTGTTTTAAATACTCCTGTGTTTTAAAGGAGCAGACGTGTATAAAGTGAAAATAAATGTTCTAGACTATATTTGACTCCACACATCCATAAAGTCATATGATGTTTGTCTTTTTCAGTTTAGATTATCTCATTTCTTTAAGGGAACAGGTACAGGCACTTGTACTGCAAGGTCTGCCTCATTCTTTGTGATTTTCCTTAGCTTCTTATAGATAGTTAATCTACGATATTCATCCTATTGAAAAAAATTTGTCTTGATTTTGAAGAAACATACTGTTTAGTCTCACCTCTAAGAACACAGATGAATGAAGAGTGTATAGATATTCTAGGGATTTCCACAGAATGTTTCCTCTTCCGTCTATGTTCTTCCAATAATGAGAACGTAACCTTCCTGGCAGCAAGGTAATATATGCAGAGGGGACACGACCAGAAATGACAGCAACAAGCCCTCAGAAATGACAGCTGAAAGTCCTGAGTAGTCAGAGAGAAACTGAAAGGATTCCTCCCAAGAAATGTTTTCCAGAACCCTCTTCAGGGAATTACCATAAGGGAAGGCATTGTTGCTCAGGGAACTCATTTCCCTGTAAGCTCGGAATGCAAAGCCACACCTGTTTGTTCACTCTGCCCAGTTTCTAACCCCACCCCGGACAATGCAAGTGTGAAGTTAGCTTGTTCTTTGAAATACAGACTGTTTTTTTTCTCTCCTGATACACCAAGGGCTGTTAGATACCTATTGCGTTGGGAACCAAATTTTAAAGCTTTAACACACCCACACAGAGCTGTACACATGGAGGTTAATGTACTCATCTGGCCCATGATTTAGCTGTGAGAAAAGGGACTTTGGATTAAAAGTTGTCTCATTATGCTAAGGAAATATGCTAAGGGAAACAGTGCACGCAGTTTGTACATGAATGTAGGCAATATAAAAGAGAACAGCAGGTGCTGATGGAGCCAGCTTGGCATATCAGCAAAGAACCACAGAGAGGGGCCTGCAAGGGATACCGGTCAGAAACTCTGAACAGATAAATACTTGTTCACATTTAACTGGTCACGAGTTTGTTCTGCTAATAGAAGCAGATGGTTCCTCCTGTGACACCGCCTCTTGGAAAGCGGGATGTCTTTAAGTTAGGTTGAACTCATGTTGCAGCTCTGGAGTTGTACTTTTCAAAGAAAAGAAAAATGAAGCCATCAAAAGCAATATGTGTTATGCTGTGGTCTCAAACAAAGAAAACTTGCTTTCAGTTTCACAGTGTACACACCTGTATGGTAAACACTTGTTTATGATCGGGACAATGTGACAACTCTGTGCTTCAGCTTCACTGAAGCGTTTTGTTAAACTGCAAGTGAAAATTCAGCAAAGAGGCGAATCCCAGTGAGGAGGAGCCTCTGTCTGCTCATTTTCATGGGAGGTTCTCTGGCCTTTAGTTTTTTATTTGGCCCGTAATCCCAGAGGGAGAAGGGGTTGGCTGTACCGGAAGGCTTTCTTTTTGAGACATTGTACTGCATGAGTAGACTGACTGGCCTGGAACTCACTGTCCTCTCACCTAAGGGAAGAACAGCCTTGCCAGGCCACAGAGGAAGACAATGCACCAGTCCTGATGAGACCTGATAAGCTAGGGTCAGAGGGAAGGGGAGGAGGACCTCCCCTATCAGTGGACTTGTGGAGGAACATGGGAGGAGATGAGGGAGGGAAGGTGGGATTGGGATGGGATGAGAGAGGGGGCTACAGCTGGGATACAAAGTGAATAAATTGTAATTAATAAGAAAAGAAAAAATATGTGGTAACTTTCAAAGACAAATTAAAAAGAAAGTCATTCAATAAAAAGTAGAGGAAATTTTTGAGTCTATTGTGGAAAATATATAAATGAACAAACACAGACACAACAAACTTATTTTCAACATTTATTGGGAGAGAATCAAAAATTAAAACCTCATTGAGATTTTTTTTTTTTAAAAAAAAGACAAAAATTAAAACTTGAAATATGGATAATATGAGTACCAGAAAGGATGTGAGACACGGAATCCTCACCTGTTGCTGGACCAAGTATAAACCAGTTCAGAAAACAGCTTGTCAGTTTCTCATGAAATCAATTCACTGTGCTTGATCAATGATCGCTTCCGGGGTATTGACCGACCCAGGAGACATGAAAGCGTGTGTCCACATTACAATACTCATTCAAGGTAACCCAAGGCTAACATCAGCAGCACAGGAAAGGTTGGGTTATACGCTTGTGATATGGAGCATCACGCAGCAATGAAGAGGCGTGGGCTGCTGCACACATATGAACACATTTCACACACTTGATGCTGAATGAGACCAGCCAGAAGAGAGGATCACACTCTAGGCAGTCTGATAGACAATATGAAAACTTGCCATTTGTGACAACATGGAGATAGAACTGGAGTTTACAGCATTGGAAAGAGTAGACTGGACACAGAAAGACAATTATGGCAGGATCTCACTAATGTGGAATCTTAAAAAGCTGATCACCCTCCAGATGGGGGTGTGGGTGTGCAAAAAAATGAAGGGACACCGTGTAGATGGTGGTGTTCTTATCAATCAGGGCCGGAGAAGATGGCATCCTAGCCTGACGCTTGTCTTGGTGGCCAAAGCTGTTTTATGCCTAGGACTCATAAAAATCCAGTCAAATCCAGGCATCACAGCAGGGGCAGAAGGAGACAGACGGAGAGCTGCAAACCACCAGGCCACCCACAGACCTTCCCATCCAGCACACATCAGAGGTGGGCCATAGACGCCCATTTTGCTGGCAACGCCATGCAGCGCGGATGGAGGATGTCACCCAGGAGCCCAGCAGCCACGTGGCCAGCCTGCAGCGGGAGTTACCACAGTGAGCATGTGGTGGACAGATGGCAGACAAAGAGAAGTGGAGCAACTTGGGTGTGATGAAAAGAGATGGAAACTGGAGACCTGAGGGTGAAGAGGAGTAGCCTGTTGTAAGCGGCCATCCCTGCCACCTGGGGCCATGGTGATGTCCCAGCCTGAGCTGCAGCTGAGGGCCATATCTGAGGCCATGGCTGTGCAGGGGCAGAGGTCGGTGTTAATGTCTGTGGCTCCTATTAACAGTAGAGAACATGGGGATGTCCCTGGTCTGGGCAACTGCCGGAGTCCGCGTGGATACTCAGGAGCTGCGCGGAAATGGCTCCGCCCCTCACTGGACGCCATGCTGGGAGAGCTAACCCCAACTCTCACTTGGGAGAGATGGCCCTGCACCTCACCTGGGCAACACAGCGGAGCTGGCCCTGATGGCGAAGGCACAGGTTAGCCAGCCCCGTGGGGCCGAGAGCAGCAGAGTTGTCCAGTCCCTCACAGGCTGCAGCACTTGGCAGAGTGGACCCCTCGCCTTGTTGGGGCAGCACAGTGGAGCTGGCGCTGAAGGCCTGGGTGTGCGTGAGCTGGCCCCCAGCACATGAGAACAGGCGAGCTGACCTTGCCTCCTGGCTATGGTGGCATTAGGTGGCCCAGCGGTGCTGGAGAGCTTGCCCTGGTGGTGCAGATATCGGCGAGCCGACACACTGACCAGCTCAGCTACCACCCAGGCCCAGATCCAAACCTCTGAGTTGCTCCATCCCAACCATCTGCGAATGGTTGGGACACGGGAAAGGGCCAGTCCTGCCAATCCAAAGTTGCATCATCTCCATGACCCCAGGGCAACAGCAGGATAAACTGTGAGGATCCAATATTGGTGGTGTCACAGAAGCCAGACGTTGAACCAGGCCAATGACTCATTGCAATGAACATTTGCAAGTGAAGATGTGTGCACAGAGAGTTATGCTGTAGGATGTGACACCCTAAAGCTTCATTTTGTTGTTGGTGGTGGTGGTGGTGGTTGGTGATGGTGGGTGGTGGTTGGTGATGGTATTGGTGGTGGTGGTGGTGTGTGTATTTATTTGGGGGAAAGGGTTGCAAGGGCAAAGGGCACGTATAAGCAAGACTGGGATGCGTGATGTGAAACCTCACAAAGAATCAATAAAAAGTTTAAACCAACAATAATAAAAAGAGCTGATCTCATAGAATCTGGGGGTAAAATAGGGACACCACAGGCTGGGGAGTGAGGAAGCTGTAAGGGGAAAAGGCTGGGGAGGGAAGAAGCTGTGAAGGGAAAAGGCTGGCCGGTGTGTACTGAGCTATGGTCACTGATGAATGAAGTCCCAGTGTTCTGTTACACGGCACAGTAACTCTGATAACGGCGCGCTGCACATTTTACAAGACAGACTAGACAAATGATGTTGAATGTTTTCTCCTGGTGCCCTCAGCTGATGCATTCTCCCTCTGATCCATAAAATGTGGGCCAGTGTGCTTTCACCAGCTGCCGACTCAGAGGCGACATGACCCCTGGGAATTTTCTTTTTGGTAACTGAGCTTGAATGAAAAATGTTAAAGATGACTAATACGAGCCGCCTTTTAGAAAAATGCCATTTTAATTCAATAAAGCATGGTAACCTTGTCCTGGTTTGAAGAAAAATTATGTCATTTATAAGCATTAAGCAGAAAGAAATGATTTTTAAATGCTTATGGTTGTACATAATTGTAACAAAAAATCATAAATTTAAAAGGTAGGAAAATATGAGAAACAGGTTAGTCATTTGTGATTTTTTTTCCTTCATCTTAAAGTATTCTTCAATGGCGAAGGGTTGTTTGTTTTGATGTGCCATGCATTATTTAGTTAAATTGTGGCTTTTTTATAAGCAAAATGCTTTTGATGAATAATTGTCAACTACAATCACATATGCTATTTTTGGACATTTCACAGTATACTAGAGCAAATAACTCCAAGTACATAAAACTTCTAAAGACTTCACAAAACCTATCAAATGCATCCATTTTATTGTTATTTTATGAGTTGTTTTATTTAAATTTTGTTCTTTTTTTTTTCCTGAGATGAATCTGGATTTATCAACTATTGAAAGAAATATGTTAAGATCTTTCTTTATGTGAATTTACTTATTGTGCAAATTTGTTTAACCTTAGTAAAAAAAATTGATTGAGATATATTGCTGAACATTTACCAGTTTTGGATTATAATTCTTAGTAAATTGAAATTTTTCTTTATGAAATGACTTTATAGTTTATACATGATGAAATATAGTATGATTTGTACAGTATTAATGTAGCTATGCTGGTTTCTATGTGTTGAGCTTTCCACATTTTCATGTTGAATTGTTTGTGTAATTATTATTTGAATGGTTTTTGCATACCTCTTACAAACAGCTTACACACGGTCTGTATATTGTCTACTGGCATTAATTTTAATCAAGATATTTATTCTATGTATATATCATGTTATTTTAGAGTTGTCAGTTTCATTTCATGTGACCTGCTTGTTTTAAGCATTTTCCCACTTTTAATTTTATGGGACTTTTAAAAATCCTTTCACTTTTCTAACTTCGGGTAAGCACAGGGCTTCTGTGTTTTAATTAATTACCAAAGAAATTAAACTTCTCCTACACACACACACACACACACACACACACACACACACATACACACACACACACACACACACACACACACACAAGAAAAAATTAAGGCATAAGTACAGAACTCACAAAGTCTAAAATGGATCAGCTATTCTGTACAATTAAAGTACTTTAGATTGCATTGATATAGTTGCCCACTTTATAATTTACATGACAAATATAAAAATATTTATAAGCTCATAGACATTAAAATGACATCATTAACCACAGTCAAAATATGTGTTTCTAACCTTAACTCCTACATCAAAAATCATCATCAAATATCATGTTTCATCCTGAATAATAATTTTAGGAAGCATTTCTTTGGTTTGCATACACTGAGTAATTTAAGTTAGATGTCATTTTTTTTTCACTTGTGGAAAATCACATATTTTTATAAAATTGTTATGATAAATGCTGATAAGCTTTCATATCAATGTCAGTAAAGGTATGAGACACTATGAAGATTTAGAATTCATTCCGTTTTTGTGTAGAAAGTCATACTTTCTACCCACAAGTGTGCACTGACAATTATACGCTATAGAAAAAAATATACTTCAAAAATTAACATACAATCAGCCATCAGGAGTAACCAGAGCTGACTTCTTTGGCTCAGAAGTATTGAGGTCACCATTTAAAATCAATATTTAGGAGCAAACTTGAAAGCAAATAAACAGTGTGTTAAGCAGTATGAATTTATAGGCGACAGGGCCCTCAGCGTGCACCTTCTCAGAATGCTCCTTCCTGTGCTCTGTGGAACTCTGCACTGAGCCCTGTGGGCTAGGGACCAGCTCCAAGGCCCACAGTGCAGGCACCATGAAGGAGCAGAAGGTCTAGTGACCTCCATGGCAATTTACCAGAAGATGGCTCAACACTGAATGGATGCCTTCTTGCTTCAGCTGTGCCAAAGCAAACAGTAACTTCCTCTTGGTCCCTCTAGCTCAGAATCTAGGTTAAGATTGTGTTTTATGTAAATAAGCCAGATTTTCTTTTTCAGAACAAAACCACAGAAGTAAATATGGTTTGTGGTTTCTAAGACCCATAACAAGGAAGGAGGAAGCTTGGCAAAATAAAAGATAAAAGGAATTTTGATGGAGAAATGATAAAATTCCCTTATTTTCCCCATTAAGAGAAAATAAACCCTATAGACTAAACTCTTTTGACATTATTAAAACTTTGAAACAAATCTTCACCTCTCAGACTAAACTGTAGTAATGTTTCATTATAATTGGGTCAGGTATTTCTATAGCTACCATCACTAGAGTCCTATTCATCAGCCCTATTTCCCCATTCACTGTTCAAATCCTGCATCCATAAATGTCATTTTCATTAATTCTCTCTACCATAAATGCTTGTTTCAATACCATTCAGTGAGTTAACATTTATATAAATGGCATCATACTGAATGTAGAATGTTGTGTCTGTTTTTTTCTCAAAAATATGTTTTAAAGGCATCCATATAAATCTAATTAGAGAATTGCTGCATTTTAACTGTTAGCATTGTAGTTTTTCATTATTATTGTTGTTGTTGTTAATTACAATTTATTCACCTTGTATCCCAGTTATAGCTGCCTCCCTCATCTCTTCCCAGTCCCACCATCCCTCCCTCTTTCCCCTCTATGTCCTTCCCCAAGTCCACTGATAACGGAAGTCCTCCTTCCCTACTATCTGACCCTAGTCTCATCAGAACTATCTGGATCCACTTTCTCTGTGGCCCAGTAAGGCCATCTTGCCAGGGGTAGGTGACCAAAGAGCAGGCAATAGAGTTCATGCCAATAATTGACCCTGCTCCCCTTACTAGGGAACCCACTTGGACACTGAGCTACTCATGGGCTATATCTGAGCAGGGGGGTCTAGGTCCTCTCCATGCATGGTACTTGGTTGATTCATCAGTCTCTGCAGGGGCTCCTGGGCCCAATTTTTTGCTCTGTTAGTCTCCTTGTGGAAATCCTATTCCCTCTAGGTCTTTCTGTCTCCTCCTTCATCCATAAGATTCCCTGCTCTATTCCCAAAGTTTGGCTATGAGTCTCAGCATCTGTTTTGATACCCTGCTGGGTAGTCTTTCAGAGGTCCTCTGTAGAAGGCTCCTGTCCTATTATCTGTCTTCTACTACTTCCAATGTCTGTCTTGTTTGCACTTCTGAATGAGGATTAATTATCTTCCCTAAGGTCCTCCTTGTTGTTAAGCTTCCTTGGGATTATAGATTTTAGCATATTTATCCTCTATTATCCACTCATAAGTGAGTATATACCATGTGTGTCTTTCTGCTTCTGGGTTATCTCACTCAGGATAATCTTTTCTAGTTACATCTATTTGCCTGCAAATTTCATGATTTCCTGGTTTTTAACAGCTGAGTAGTATTCCATTGTGTAAATGTATTGCAATTTCTGTATCCATTCTTCAGTTGAGGGACACTAGTTTGTTTCCAGATTCTGGACATTATGAATAAAGCTACTATGAACATATCTGAGTAAATGTCCTTGTATGATTGAGCATCTTCAAATATATGCCCAGGAGTGGTATGGCTGGATCTTGAGGTAGCACTATTCCTAATTTTCTAAGAAGGCTTCAGATTGATTTCCAAAGTGGTGGCACAAGTTTACACTCCCACCAGCAATGGAGGAGGGTTCCCCTTTCTCAACAATCTCTCCAGCATGTGTTGTCACTTGAGTTTTTGCTCTTAGCCATTCTGGTGTGTGTAAGATGGAATCTCAGAGTCATTTAATTTACATTTTCCAGATGACTAAGGATGTTGAGCATTTCTGTAAGTGTTTCTCTGCTATTCAATATTCCTCTATTGAGAATTCTCTGTTTAGCTTTGTACCCCATTTTTAAATTGGATTACTTGGTTTGCTGGTGTTTAACTTCATGAGTTCTTTATATATCCTGGGTATTAGCCCTCTGTCAGATGGAGAGTTGCTGAAGATCTTTTCCCAGCCTGTAGGCTGTGTTTCTGTTCTATTGACAGTGTCCTATGTGTCACAGATGCTTTTCGGTTTCATCTAGCATTGCGGTTTTATTGGGCTGGTTAGGAATGGACTACAGTGGTTCTTACAGCAGTTTGTATCTCATAAGCGTTTTTACGTGACTCTTTATGGGCATGCTTCAGAACATAAAGAATGTCACTGAGAAGCAGTAGCACTGGGACAAGGTGTCACTATCGTCCCCTAAGTAGTATGCTGTTTTCCAGAGTGGTTACATGCACACTCATAGCTCTATCCATCTGTCTATCTAAGTCTAAGTGCCGTTAGCCTCACCATTGCCAAGCTGTTAATTAAAATGAAATGTTCTCTCCTTTCGGCTTATATTTGGTTCTCTTTGGTGACTGTCTTAGTAAGTTCTCTGTTGGTGCGATAAACACGGTGACCAAAAGAAACTTGGAGAGAAAAGGGTTTATTTCAGCTTATACTTCTAAGTAGCCGTCCATCACTGAGGGAAGCCATGGAAGAAATTCAAGGCAGGAGCTTAAAGCAGAAACCATGGAGGAAAGCTGCTTCCTGGTTTGCTTCTTGCTCAGCCAGCTTTCTTCCTGAACCCAGGACCCAGAACCAACACTGGCACTGCTCACGGTGAACTGGGACTGCCTACATCAATTAGCAGTCAAGAAAATGCCCCCCACATGCCCAGAAGCTAATGTTGTGGAAGCAATCTCTCGATCAAGATGCCGTCTTCCCATGTACCCCTAGGTTTGTGTCAGGTTGACAAAAACTAATCAGCACAACTCTCATGAAAACATCAGACAAACTGAAATGAATTCTAACCAACGCCTGGCTAAATCCCATTAACTGGGTGAAAGTCATCAAAGACAGAAATGAAAAAAAGATGCTTTAGGAACTCACAGAAACACAAAATTAAATGAAATATGTCTTGGGTTGGGGATCCAATTCATGCTATCCAGAGAAAGGACAGTGTTTTAGTTCCTAGCACTAGTATTATTTAGTAGCTGCAGTAAATAGACCGTGGTTTGAAAGATGGAAATGTTAGAGGCAGCTTAGTGAAGCATGTATGGGACACTGTGATGTCTGCAATCTTCTAAACCTGCTTCCATAAGAAGTATAAAATCAAAATTCTTTTATTTATTTAAATGCCAGTGTTACATTATTTTACTTTTATCATAATCAATTACAATTATTTAGAGTTAGATATATGTATATAGATAGAAGAGCTATAAGTACATACATAGCAAAGATAAAAACTATGTATTTGTTTCATATGTCCTTGGAATACTCATATAATGGAATTAAACTTTCTGGATACACATTGAATTGATTCTTACAGGAATCAAACTATCCAGAAAGACATACCCTTTGTGGGATAGGTAACTTAATCTAGCAAGATTTATTCTAAATAAAGAGAGAAAATACCTTTACTCGGTGTTTTCTGTAGCCCAAATGGACCTTAACAAGCTAAAAGTATATGGCATTCTTTATTTTTGTTGTTTGAAACCTTGAATTTCTCAAGAACTCTTCCTATAAATGAATCTGACTTGAGTTGGGTGTGGTGTCTCAGAGCTTAATTCCAGCACTCTAGGGCTAAGGCAGGGTGGTAGCCATAAACTCGATGCCTGCGTACACTACTGTGTGAGACTTGCCTCAAAAAAATAAAATGCATGTAATCATTAGGAATTATTGATCCAAATTCATACAAACCACTTAACTCAAGATGGATCTAAGTAAGTGACAAAAGATACAGCATTCAACAGTGTGGTGCTAGAGTGTAGCATAGAAAGTCCTGATCTACCTGGAAACTTCACGTGAAAATATTTTATAGAATAAAAACAATGTTGTCTGAGATTTATTTAAGCTGTACTAAAAAGACTTCAAGTATTTACAAAAATTTAGTTACTACACTGACTCACCTGCACATCCTCCTTTCTCTTGCCCTCCTCCCTACACCAACTAGATCCCTTCCATTTCCCAAACAGTCACCCTTACACTTTCATGCTAACTCTGTTAACATATGTACGTACATATACCATCTAGGATCCACACATGCGAGAAAATGTGATAATTGTCTTTCTGATTACTTCGTTTAATATGACGACCTCTCCCTCTAACATTTTTCATGCAAATGATATGATTTTATTCTTCTTTACAGTTGGCTAAATCTCCATTGTGTGCCTAAACTATCTGTTATTGGATACCTAGGCTGATTTCATAACTCGGCCAGTGAAAACATTGCCACAATGGACATGGATTGTAGGCACCTCTGTCGTATGCTGGCTTGGATTTTTTTTTTTTAGGATATTAATCTTTGATAAATCTCCGCACGGATTTCCATAGAAGCAGAATAATTTACACTCCCACCATAGTTAGTGTAAGAGAGTTTCCTTTCGCCCTCGACCTCACTAGCTTCTGTTGTTTGTCTTCCTCATGACTGCCGTTCTGAAGGGTGAAATGGGATAGCAGGAAGTTTTGTATGCACTTTCTCAATGACCAAGAACATGAACATTTTGAAAGCGTTTGTTAAAAGATTTTGTATTTGATTTATTGAAAACTGTTTATTTCATTTGCTCACTTACTAACTGGATTGTTTGGGGTGTCTAATTTTTCAGTTTTTTATATAGTCTACATATTAGTTCTTTATCAGATGTTCAGTTGTCAAAGATTTTTTTCCCTCTACAGAATAACTCTTCACTGTTGTTCCTTTTGCTCTAAGGAAGTTTTTTTTTAATTTAATATATCAATATTAAATACTATTTGTCAATATTTAATATTTAATTTGTCAATTCTTAGATGTATTTTCTGAACATCAGAGGCCTTTTCAGAAAGTCCTTATCTACACCTACACCATGAAGTATTTTCCCTGTGTTTTCCTCTAGCAGCTCCGCAGTTCCAGGCCTGACATTTTGAATTGACTATGGACGAGGTGACAGCTATGGATCTAGTCTCATCCTTTCATGTGTGGCTGTCCAAGTTTTCACAGCACTATTTGCTGAATGTCTTTTCTCGATGTCTATTGTTGGAGCCTTTCGTGGAAACCAGGTGGGTGTAGCTGTGTGTGTTTATTTCAGCGAGGTTTGATTCTTTGCCATTGATCCAGATGTCTGTTTTCAGGCCATCTCGTATTGTTTTTGTCACAATACTTCTGAAGTAGAAGCTTAAATCAGAGGTAGTGATACCTCTAGCTTTGGTCTTTTGCTCATATTTCTTTCTCTGTTCAGGATCATTTGTGTTTATACAAATATTTGGGTTGCTTTTTCTAGTTTTGTGGATCATGTATTTAGAATTTTGTTGGGGATTATGTTTGAATAGATTGCTTTTTTTAATATAGACGTTTTCGCAACATTAATTTAGACAACCATAAGTATAGAAACATCTTTCCACTTTTTAGTGTCTTCTTACGTTTCTTAAGAATTTAAAAAGTTTTTCTATTTTAATGTACTTGTTTATTTTTTTCCATTTATTTATTTATTTATTTATTTATTTATTTATTTAATCACTTTACAGCCTGATCCCAGGCCCCTCCCTCCTCTCCCAGTTCCACCCTCATACCTCTTCCCCTCATTCTGCCTCTCCTCAGTAAAGCAGAGCCCTCTCCCATGGGTACCAACTCACCCTGGCCCCCCAAGTCACAACAGAACTAAGCTCATCCTTCTCCCACTGAGGTGAGACAAGGCAGCCCAGCTAGGAGAAAGGGATCCAAAGGCAGGCAACAGAGTCAGAGGCAGCCCCCCCCCCCTCTTGTTAGCGGGGCCCACATGATGACCATACTGCACATCTGCTACATGTGTGTAGGGGGTCTGGGTCCAGCCCAGGCAAGCTCTTCGGTTGGTGGTCCAGTCTCTGTGAGCCCCCGTGGGCCCAGGTTAGTTGACTCTGTAGGTATTTTCATGGTGTCCTTGACCCCTCAGGCTCCCTCTATCCTTCCTCTGTCCCACAAAACTCCCTGAGCTCCGCCTATTGCTTGGCTGTGAGTCTCCACATCTGTTTCCAGCAGCTGCTGGATGAAGCCTCTCAGGAGACAGTTATGCTAGGCTCCTGTCTGCAAGCATAGCATAGTATCATTAATAGTGTCAGGGCTTGGCTCTCTCCCACAAGGTGGGACTCAAGTTAGGCCAGTCATTGGTTTGCCATTCCCTCAATCTCCGCTCCATCTTTATCCCTACATTTCCTATAGGCAAGACAAATTTTGGGTTGAAGGTTTTATGGGTGAGTTGCTGTCCCCCTCCCTCCACTGGAAGTTCCACCTGGCTACAGGAGGTGATAACTTCAGGCTTCTTAATCCTGGCGGCTAGGAGTTTCGGCAAGGGTCACTCCCATAGACTCCCCTGTCCCAGAGGACAATTTCTGTTCTCTCCACCAATTTCTGTTCTCTCTTCTGGTCTCTTCCAACAACCCTCAACCCTGCTCTTCCTACCCCTGATCCCCACTCTTCTCCCACCCAGTTCCCTCCCTCCATCTACTTTAGACGTCTATTTTATTTCCTCTTCTGAGTGAGATTTAAGCATCCTCCCTTGGGCCCTCCTTGGCTTCTTTGGGTCTGTAGATTGTAGCATGGTTATTCTGTACATTATGGATAAAATCCACTTAGAAATGAGTACTACATATCACATATGTCTTTCTGAGTCTGGGTTGTCTCACTCAGGATGCTCTTTTCTAGTTCTATCCATTTGCCTGAAAATTTCATGATTTCCTTATTTTTAATAGCTGAGTAGTATTCCATTGTGTAAAGGCACAACATTTTCTTTATCCATTCTTCAGTTGAGGGACCTCTAAGTTGTTTTCAGATTCTGGCTATTAGAATAAAGCTGCTATGAACACGGTTGAGCAAATGTCCTTGTGGTATGGTGGAGCATCTTTTGGGTATATGCCCAGGAATGATATAGCTGGGACTTAAGGTAGAACTAGTCCCAGTTTTCTGAGAAAGCACCAGACTGATTTCCACAGTGGTTGTATAAGTTTTTGTTGTGGAAGATATTTTGTCTTCTTGGTTAGATTTATCCATAGATGTATAAAGCTATTGGGGATGGTATTATTTTTATTTCTCTCCTGACATATCTATTGCTGGCATGGAGGAAAGCTCCTAATTTTTGGTACTGATGTTTTTTTTTTTTAATTTTGCTATTTTTCTGAAAGTGTTTGTCAGTTCTAAGAGTTTTCTGACATAGTCTTTATTATCTCTGAAGTATAGGATTGTATTGGCTATACATTTATCCTATATGACATGTTGAGGTATGTCTAGTTTCTCTGAGGCTTTTATCATGAAGTAGTGTTGGATGTTATCAAAGGATATTTCTTCATATATTAAGATGATTCATTTCTGGCTTTGAGTTTACTGCATTATTATGTTTACTTACTTGTAAATGTTGAACTGTCTTTGCACACCTGGAATAAAGCTATTTTGGGCTATGTTGGTCATGATGAAATAGTTTTTCAGTGTATTGTTGGTTCAGTTTGCAAGTGTCTTATTGAAAAAAAATGAACCTATGCCTTTCAAGTAAATTTAATCTATAGTTTTTCTTTTTTGCTGTATTCTTTCCTAGCTTTGGTATCAGTGTAATTCACAAAGTGAATTTGGTAGCATTCCTTTCCCTTATGTATTATGGAATGATTTTAGGAGCATTGACTTTACTTCCTCTTTAAAGGTCAAGTAGAATTCAGCAGTGACTCTACATGGGTATAGACTTTTTTAGTCAAGAGATCATTTATTATAGTTTTAATCTTATTGCTAATTATAGGCTTTTTAAGTTGTTTATATACTCTTGAGTTAACTTTGTTAGGTCATATGTGTTGATGTGTCTGGAAATTTACTCATCTCTTCCAGATTTTCTAATTTGTCCAAATACAAACATATTATTTTTATTAATTTTTTTAGAATTCTGTACATGTGTACAATGCATTTTTATAATAGTCACTTCTCACTTCTTCCTCCCACACCTCTTCCTATTTCCCCTATGTACTTTTTGTTAGTAGCCTAATTTTTCCAGCTTGCACTGTCTTCATCCCCACGGGGGCTTTCCACTAGACCATGAATAATGTACTAGTAGCCAGACCCTTAAAGCAAACAAATTCCTTTCCCCAGAAAATGTCAACTGTCAATAGCTCCTCAGTTAGGGGTGGGGCTCATGCCTTCCACATTCCATGTTAGAATGTTGGCCATCTGGACTGTGTGTGGGATTGTGCAGGCAACCCCAGCTGGTTTAAGTTCATCAGTAGAGTTGTGCTGTCACATGCAGAAGTCACTGTTTCAATTCTCCCTGATTTCTGGCTCCTATAGTCTTTCCAGCCCCTCTTTCCCAATGGTCCCTGAAACATAGATTTTTAAGGTGCAGCTTAACAATACTCTAAATTTCATTGTTATCTGTAGCAACGTCTTCCTTTCAATTTCTAATTTTATTAATTTGGGTCTTCTCTTACTATCTTTTGCTCAGTATGGTTAATGATTTGTTGGCCTATATCTTTCGAAAAAGCTAGCTTTTGTTTTATTGATTTTTTTTTAAATCTCTATTTCATTAATTTATGTCCTGATGCTTTCTTTCAATCTAGTTTGGTTTGCTTTGTTCTTGTTTTCTAAGACTTTGAAGTAAGTTGTTAAGATATTAATTTGAGACATAAGTGATTTTTGATATACACATTATCGTTATTTTTTTTCTCAAAAACATTTTCATTGTGTCCTACAGATTCCGGTATGCTGATTTTTGTTTGTTTGTTTTCAATTGGTTCCAGAATTATTTTTATTTCTATCTATATTTATTCACTTTTAATTAATAATTCAATAGTATTTAGTTTCTGCAATTACTCTAGATGCTCATTTCTAGTTTTAGTCCAATATGATTAAATAGAATATAAGACATTACATTCATTTTTTTAAAAATATCTATTGACTTGCTCTTTATCCTAAAATAGATAGTTTATTTAAAGAAAGCCTCATGGATTGCTTAGAATAATATGCATTCCATGCTGTTGGATAGAATATTCTAAGAGTGTCTGTTATGTGCATTCGATTTAAAATGTCATTAACTTTGATGGGTTTTTTTTTTATAACTCTTTGTCTGGAGGACCTCCCTACTGGTAAGAATGGGATGATAACATTATACAGTACTGTTATGTTGAAGTGAATCTTTGCTTTTATATACCATAGGATTTATTTTATGAAATTTGGTGCATATCTGCTTAGAATTGCTATCTAATCTTAACAGTTTTTTTTCCTTAACCAATATAATAGAATTTCTGTCATCTCAGGCAATTACCTGGTTTATCAGGGAACAAACGAAAAAAGTACGACTTCCTGTTTAGAAAACCATTTAAAGTTTTTGCTTTTATAAACTTTGGCTTTATCTTTGTGAAGTTCAACTTCTCTAGCAACGACCTAGTGGCAAGCCACAGAGAGCTTAAGAGGAACACGTTGTGAGCATTTACATCTTGGAAACTGGTATTGCAGCCAGTCCTAATAAGACCTGATAAACTAGGGACAGATGGAAGGGGAGGAGGACATCCCCTAGCAGTGGACTTAGAGAGGGGCAGGGAGGAGATGATGGAGGGAGGGTGGGATTGGAAGGGAATGAGGGAGGGAGCTGCAGCTGGAATACAAGGTAAATAAACTATAATTAATATAAAAAATAAAAATTAAAAAAAGAAAAAAGAGAAGTATGATTTATTCCAGAAAATGAGATTAATATTGACATAGGAACAAAATCACACTCAAGAAGTTCGAGCCAAAATAGGAATTTAAGATCTGCATAAATACTGAAATGATAAATCTTTTTTATTCAATAGTTTTATTTTGTAAAGTGAAAGGATAATGTTTGTGATTAAAGATTGTTCTAAGACAAAAAAAAATCAGGGTTTTCCTGTTGGTAAGCTTTTTGTGAAAACGCCACGAGAGCAGCCCTGCAGCAGACAGAAACCCAACAGCTGCATGTGTCATGTTCCGAAATCCATCACCACTTTTGCCTCAAGCCCAGCTTTCCTGACCCTTTGCTCTTAGGTAATAAAGAAGCCAAGCAGAAAGTGATGCGGACCCCTTCCTAGAACTCGTGAGTTTTCTGTGACTTACATAAGCAGTTCTAAAATTCCCCAGTGATGTTGCTAAGCGTTCCTTTGAACTACATTGGAAGTCAAGATGTTTCCATGCAGCCTATTCCTTCTTCATCAAGAGGAAGCACAGCCTCATCGTTTGTCAGCTTGCCCAGCCTCTCCCTCATCCCTCTCCCCTCTCCCACACAATGATTACCATTAATTATTTATTGTCAGTACGCCTATATGTAAGGGTTCCTACGTGCCACCACGCAAGTATAGGTATAAGAGGCCTTCTTTCAGGTGTCAGTCCTCATCATCCACAGTGGGTCCCAGACACTGAATCCCCGTTGCCAGGCTGCTGCTGCAAGCATCTTTACCTGTCAATAGCTGTCCTCCATCCATCCTCCAGTTTGTTGGACACCTTGATGGATATCCTGACCACTTATGCGAATTTTAGAAGTATAGTGACTTAAACACTTCAATGTCCTCTCTCTCTCTCTCTGGTTCTCAGTCTATCTCTCTGTTTCTGTCTGTCTCTCTCTGTCCGTGTGTGTGTGTGTGTGTGTGTGTGTGTGTGTGTGTGTGTGTGTGTGCGTGCGCGCGCACATGTCTATGTTCACACATGTGGAAGCCAGTATAGGATATCTGGTGTCTTTTTCTGTCATTTTTCTGCCTTGTTGTTTAACTAGGGCACAAGGTTCAAAGTCTCTCATTGAACCAAAAACTTGCTATGTTAGCTAGGATAGCTGGCCTGCAAGATCCTGGGCTCCTTCTGTTTCCATTCCCCAGTCTGGGATTACAGACACACGTGTGCATGCCCAGCTGCTCTTATGGGTGCTGGAGATTCGAACTCAGATCCTCAGGCCTTCAGAGTAAGCTCTCTCACCCACCACTGTCTCCCCAGATTCTTGACTGTGTTCTTTAGAAATGATAAGCTATGACAAGGTCTGCTCTTGTTGCTATAGCAAATAAGCAAAAGATGACAGGAAGTCACAGGACAGTGCTCCTACTGTTTTGGCTCCAGGCTGTATGTGATAATAGCTTGTTAAGGTGATTCCCAGTTCTGCTGGTTTTGTAAAGATAACTGGTTTCCCTTTTGTCTTGTTAAGGCTCTATGCACGTCTTTATTTGACATTACAAAATGTCAGAATTACTCATGGACATTACAAAAATGAAGCAAAAATCATGTAAAAAAATTTTTGTTCAGAAAGCAATAGAAGGTGGTAGCAGGGCTAACGTTCCGCTCAGATTTGGAAAAATAGTCTCCAGAACTGAAAAAGTCAAACACGGGTTTTCAAAATTTTGGAAATGACCTACTGCTGCTAATTCTGGTTTGTTGGTGGTGTGTGGCTTTGATTTTTCTTTTCTTTTGGCACCCAACTGATCTCTAATTCTATGTCTTGGCTTCAGAGGGACCAATGCAAATTCTGATTTTAGGCCTGAGTTACCAAAAAAATTAATTTGAGGGTGTGTAACTGTTTCTAATAATAGTACAATGTGGTTTTAAGACCCAAGAAGACAATACATATGAAAATTGGAAATATTGCAAATAAAGCTCTACCCTGATCTCAGCAAGTTGCTTATTTCCCACAATGATCATTAGAGCAAATTCAGGCTACAGTCTGGAGAAATATTTGTGTAACCACTTAGAAAAATACACGGACATACCTCATTTTTTCTAGGAGACACGCAAATGAGGTAAGACTTTGGGATTTTCATTTCTACAGATTTTGCTTTTCCAAGAAATGACTAGATGCTTATTAGTTGTTTTCTAAATCTTTAATTCTTTTTTATGGCTTAGTTCTTTGAAGAAT
Organism: Psammomys obesus; assembly: GCF_907164565.1. Lineage (NCBI taxonomy): Eukaryota > Metazoa > Chordata > Mammalia > Rodentia > Muridae > Psammomys > Psammomys obesus. The sequence goes on from NW_026585690.1 coordinate 2,321,634, forward strand.
CTTACAAATATAGAAACATGACTTGTTTATGTTATAGCTTAAGGAATTGTGTGTGTGTGTGTGTATGTGTGTGTGTGTGCACACGTCGCACATCTGCGTCTGCATCTCTGATACATATGTGACTGTGGATGGCTGTGCCACAGCCTGCATAGGAAGGTAAGACGACAACTTCATAGAGTTCTTTCTCTGCTTCAGCCCTGGATTCCAGGGATCAAACTCTGTTTTCGGGCTTACATGGCAAGCAAAGCATTTTCCTTGCTGAGCCATCTCACCAGCCCCAAATGATCTCACAATAAATGGAATTATTACATTTGAAGAAACACGAGGCACACTTGAGAGAGAAAGAGAGGAGAAAATGAATCTGTGGGAGACATGGACAAATGAGGTATGGTGGGCCCTTTGCTTTGCACCACCCTGCCGGTGTTACAGAAAGGTTTATGTATGCACAGATGTTTCTTCTATGGTTATTAAATTTTTGACAGATGTAATCTAATAAGATAAGAGTTGTACCATTCTGTCCCACGAACGAGTAAGCTATGGGTTCTGGCAAGATCTGTGTGGCTGTTAGACTCTGACAAGGCCTTGAACACGGTGCTTGGGTACAGCTTCATCAGGTGTCTTTTTCTCTGCCTTGTTTAAGGAGGGTGCAAGGTTCAAAGTCTTTCACTGGAACAAAAACTTGCCATGTTAGCTAGGTAGCTGGCCTGCAAGACCCTGGGATCCTTCTGTTTCAATTCCTCAGTTCTGGGAAGGAGGGCTGTAGCTGGCATCTAGGCACGCTTAACACAAGTGTGTTAGACATGGTCACTGTCCCTATTTCTTAGCAGGCCATGCCTTTACGAGAACTCAGACTTTCACCGCGCTTGCCAATGCCTGAAGGATATAGACAGACAGCATCAATATTAATGAGTTCTTTTTACTCAGTAACTAAGAAAAGAAACTGTGGGTTCCATATATTGCCTCACTTTTCCGGCAGAGAGACTGAGACCTTTGATAGTTAATTCTTATGAAACTGGTTGGAATGAACCCATATAATCCGGTTCTATAACAATGAAGAGGACAGACCCAGTGCCAAGTTGTGGCTTGAGGTAATCTTGAACAAGTCCAATAAATAATCTGAATTTTAATCCCAACCATTTGATAGCATACAATTTCGTTCTCAAGTACTGTGCTAAGAGATGGCTCAGTCAGCATTACGCTTGCTTGCCTTGCAAGCCTGAGGTCCTAACCCACAGTTAAAAAAGCCTGGTGGCACATTCACACTCGTAATCCCAAATCCCAGGGAGACGGAGATGAGCAGATTCTTGGGGCTCACTAGCCAGACTTACTCCACTCAGTGAAATCCAGGTCAGTAAGAGATCCTGTCTCCAAAGAAAATATGATGGTATCTGAAGAATATGCTCCCACACACATGTGAACACAACCAACATACAGGTACACCAGCAAACACAAACATGAACACATACAAAACACACTCTCCACACACTGAATTAAAATAAAGGCATTCGCAAATACCAATTAAAAGCAGGTATAAGAACGCAATGTGGGTGTAACGTACAATTCCTTCTTGTGAGTCTTTAACATAAAAAGTTTCAGTAAGAATGAGCTAGTTGTTTGTTTTGTTGTGTTTTCACACTTAGAATGAGATTTGGCTTAAGCTTCCCACCTGATTTCCCCTACAGAAAGAATTTCCTTGAAGCCTTTACGAGAAGTTATAAAGTCATTGTTTAGAGCATGAGTATAAACAGCCTTTATTGGTATCATGTTATGTCAGACTATGAAATAACTAGCAATGCATACAGTCCCTATTCTCTGTAAAGAAGCACGTGAATTTTACCACATTCAGAAATATTTATACCTCAGGGAAGGAAATTTCGCCTCAAACGTGTTTTTATTCCTACTCTTTGTAACAGTGTAGTACAAGCATAAAATATGCATTGTTTGCTCACCATTGTCATAGAAATTCGAAACTAATTTTGTGATTACATTCAACAGCAACTCCCTCAATGGCTCCTTAGACATGGAGAGATACAGAAAGATGGAGACAAGGTTCAGCAAAGTTCAGCAAGGTTCAGAACCCTGAGAAGCTTCCTCCATCTCTTTCTCACTCCCCCTTCTCTCTCTCTCTCTCTCTCTCTCTGAATTTTTTTACTATATTTTATTATTTAAAATATTTTTAAATTTAAATATACTTTATCATATTCTTCCTCTCCTCCAAGTCCTTCCAGGTCCTCTCCCCATCCCTACTCACCCAACTTTCAGTTCTTCATCAAAAAACAAAACAAAACCCAATACAACAACAAAACCAAGAAAACAACATAAAATCACACCCCAAAAGAAAGAAAAATGTGGGCTCCACAGTGAGAGAGAGCATGTAGCATTTGTCTTGCTGGGCCTGGTTTACTTCACTCAATATATCATTTCTAGTCCCATCCATTTTCCTGAAGCTTTCATTTTTCTTTATATGTGAATGAAATTCCATTATGGATACGTGCCACATTTTTATTGTCCATTCATAAGCTGATGGGCACCTAGGTTCATTCTATTTCCTGCTGGTATGACTAGCGCAGCAGTGAATGAGGATCTGAAAGAATCTCTGTGGTAAGATGGGGTTTGTTGACTCTTCTTCCAGGGGTGACATAGCTGGGTTATATGATAATTCTATTTTTATCTTTATAGTTTCCATGGTGGCTTCACCCACAGTATACAAGAATTTCCCTTTTGTCACACCCTTATCATCATTTGTCTTCTTAATCATAGTCGTCCTCACTGGAGTGAAATGGAATCTTCAAGTAATGTGAATTTGTATTTCCATGATGGCTTGAAAAAAATTTTTTTTAACCTGGTAAAATTTTAAAGATCTCATGATGACTTGTGCCTTGGTGGGGGGAGCAGTCGAAGTGGGAGATTGGGTAGGAAAAAAGGAAGATAGGAAGGCAATCTATAACTGCATAAATATTTACCTAAATAACAGGGGGAAGTAAAACACAGACAGGGACAACTTATGCTTGTACTGGAAATTCAATACAGTCTGTCCAAATTAAAAAGAACTTGAATAGACACTGAGACTCACAGCCAAACATTGGACGAAGCTTAGGGAGTCTGTGGAAAAGTGGGGGAATGGATAGAAGGACCTGGAGGTCCAGCTAACCAGAGCATAGAGGAGCTTCCAGAGACTGAAGCACCCAACCAACAATCATACATGGACTGGACCTAGGCCTCCTACACAGATGTAGCTCTGTGTGGGCTACCAAAGTAAGGGGAGCAGGAGGCGGGAGGCTGTCTCCACATGTACTTTATTACCTGATTTTTGATCACTTTCCCCTGGCAGGGCTGTCTTGCCAGGCCACAAGGGAAGAGGACCCACTCAATCTTGATGCAACTTGATGAGCTAGTGTGGATCAGAGGGGTGGGCAGCGTGCCCATTTTCTGAGGAATAAGGGAGGGGGAGGGAGAAGAGGGTGGGACTGGGAAGAGAGAGAGAATAAATAAATTAATTTTAAAAAAGAAAAAAAACACTTGAATATTCCTCACCTACATCTTCTCGAGATACAACCCTTCTAGAACATCTGTTTCCGACTGCCAAGTTCCTTGTTTTTAGGGATAAAGGGAAGACTTCAATCTTGTATTAGAATCAAACTGGAGGCCATTCTAACCAAGCAGAGGCAGAAAGAATGCAAAGGGCAAGTAGACATGCAAGTCACGAGAGGAGCAAAGGGTCAGAACTGGAAACTCAATCTCCATTATTACCTCTAAAAGAACAAGAGAAGGGCATAGTTACAGAGAAAAGGAAATGATCCAAAGCCAGAGTTGCCAAAACAGAAGGCAATCAGGGAAATTACACGATCCAAGGAAAAAGTCACGGACCAAATTAAAGTGGGTCTTTGCTTTGGCCAAATACCAGACCAGGTGTTGTGGAGTTGTAAGACAATCCACATGAAGTCCCACTGAGCAGATTTAGTCTTGGTATTTTATTCTCTGTGTATGTCAATCCATCTTTTTTTCTGTCTTCACGTGTCTCCCACCCTGTCTTTTGTTTTGGTTTTCTACAATTGGGGGATTAAAAAAAAAAAGATTCTTTCAGAAACAAATTGGTATTAGATGAGACACAAGTAGATACAGGGACTTTGTCCTGTCAGCAGAGGCCTGTGAAAATCTCACCCAATGTAAGAGGAATAAGATAGAACAGAAGAAAAAAAAAAAAAAGAAACAGAAAGTGCTGAGGTTTTCTTCTTTATTCAGCTACCAGGGTAAATACCCACTTGATTCTAACACAAAAATTTTACAGCAGGGCTGATCTGGCATTCTCCCAAAAAACCAAATCCAAGACCCAGCTCACTAGAAGAATGAGCACATAAATGCAAGTGTCTATGTGTGTCTGTGTGCTTACTTCCATCTCCACATACACATCAAACTTAAAAACAAACCAACCAACCAAAAAAAATTTTTTTATATGAGTGATGTTTCAATGTTATTTGGTGAGCAAAAGAATATATTGCTTTGATGGAAAATAAAGATGATAAAACAAATCACAGACAATTCCACCTCAAGCCTATCTAGCAGTGTGTTTCACGACGTCTTCAACTAACTAGGAGGATCAAAACCTCCAAGAGGATCTGCATTTTCTCAGTGGGAGTATCCCTGCCAGTTGAATAGATAGCAAGATTGGCGGAAGCTTAGACATGAGCTAGTCCCAAAACTTGACTGGCAGCTGTAAAGAACTTCTGCTGCGGAGGGTGGTGAGGAAGATGGCGCGCACACATCAGAACGAGGCTGCTGCAGGTCTGTGGACGCCTAAGCACCGCCCTTAGATGCAGTCAAGTGACACCGCAGCACAGGTGAACAAGCTAAATGCACTCCAGGAAACAGAATTGTTAGATACCTTCAAATCACCTCACACTGATTTTTTTTTTAAGAGTAGTTAAATATTCTTCTAGACATGGCTGAATATTGGGTGTAAACTTCTTTCACTGACTTCTCCTCTTTGTATATCAAAGGTAGCGATTTATTTAGCATTTCATATACTGCTAGTATGTCTTATGAGTTAATTAAAAGACACTGTGAAGCATAGCACTAAATAGGTTTATAGTAAAATCTCCAATGATTTCTCACCATCTGTGCATTCCATTAAAGTTATTTATTCAAGTTGATTATTTGGAAACACAGAAATCAGTATCTCTTTATGCATGAGCTGGAGAACCCCTGACTGTCCTAGGCTGGCCCAGTACCTATTCTGACACTTTGAAAAGTCCCTAATTGTTGTCCCTAACAGTTCCTGCAAATACAAACTATGCAACCAGCCTTGGCTCACTGTCAGGTTTTCTTCATAAGCGTAGAATGGAGAAATTTCTGTCTTAGGAAACTCTGGTTCTTGTAGAGTTGGTAGAACTTAGAAAATTTTTATTTACCATTTTTCTACCATAAGTAAATTGGCTATTCATACTTTCCTCCAAAATTCACAAAATAACCCAGATAACAAAACATTTATCTTAGGTAAAAATCTTATTAATAAAATCTTGAAAATAAATTTTTTTTCAGGAAATTTACCTGTTGAATCTGTTTCAGAGTGAATTTATAGCTAAAAAGTGGCCAGCTGTTTTCTAGTACCAGAAAACTAAATATGCCCTCTGTAAATACTCTGAATACTACAGATTTTAATGTAATATTGGCCAGATCCACCCAACTTATATCACGAACTCACAGACATATCAAAGTCCACTAATACAGCGTGACAATATTTTAGAAATTATCAAAACCATAAGATAAAAATAACAAGAGACATTTAAATTTATTTTAATGTCATTCAATTTGTTTATAATGCCATTAAATCACGTGTTTTATGTGTGTGCTTTAGATAATTCTGGTACAATAACTTAATCATTATATTTATTTTCCCTTTCATAAGTTAGTGACATCATTTGACTCTTTTACGATGACTAGGTTTGCCAAAATAGAGAATATTACCCACAGCTATACTTAAATATTGATACATTGAAATCTTCTTAGCATATTTACCCTCAGTGCCACAATCATACATCTCACTTTTCAGGCAGAAAAGTGTTCAGTTGCTGTTCAGCGGCTGGAGAGTGAAAGTGACTCCGTTACCAAGCTGAGATTGAGCAGGCTTTAGGTCCTAGGATGCTGTTTTGTTCTGTGATCCCAGTAGGACATCTGTACTAAAGTTCATTTTATCAACATGTTTGGCTCTTTTTTCATGGTGTTGACAGGAGACACAAAGGCATCACTTTCTTCAGTACCATTCTTTGTGTCAGTCCTTTCCGGTCATACAAGAGGCCTATGTCCTTTATCATGCTACTTCAGGCACCATCATCAGCCAGAAGCTAAACCTACACTTGCCTGTTATTGCAAGTTGATGGCCATGGCCTCACTTGCTCTCTCAACCACAGTAAGCCAAACACCCCAGCAAGGCAACAGACCTCTCTACCTTAGCCAGTACTCAGGCCATTTTGAAGAGCTACTCTTCTCATTGGAATCTGTACTGGTAACTTTCGTGTCACTGACTAAAATACGTGACAGAAGCAACGGAAGGGAGGGAGATTTCTTTTAGCACATGGTTTCAGGCTACTGCAACAGGAGCTTCCGATTCACATTGTTCTCATCAAGATACCAGGAAGCAGGAAGAGTGAGGAAGAAAGGATCCAGGAATAAAACATTATCAAGCAGCCACACCCCATCCCCCAGCAACCTATTTCCTGCAGCTGAGCCTCTTCCCCAAGTTTCCACAACCTCCCAAATACTGCCACCACCTGGAAACTACACATGACACATGAATAAGGTTTCGGCCCTTAATGTTTAAGTGCTTGGCATATTGTGATTGATTTCTCTGATCATGTACATTTGGATAAGAATATTAACGCTTAAGTCAAGTTGTCAATTGTAGCAGGTATTTGATCAAAACTCTACTTTGATAACAGAAATAGGTTCTCACTCAAGTAACTGTTGTTGTATTAGTACCTCTTACTTGTTTCTGATAAATTGCATCACTTACTGGCCTCACTCTGCTTTTTTTCCCCCGTTTGGATTGCTGAATTATCTGCAGTTGAAGCCAAAGTCTTTAGTCATTCCAAACTACTTTTGTAACATTTTCACTTTGATTAAAATTAATTTAAATAAACATAGATAACAGCAATTAAAGATGATATGGATATTATTTTCTTCCAAAAATGCCAACTGTGAATACTATTTGAT
>NW_026585690.1:2328852-2410138 GCF_907164565.1 Psammomys obesus
ACATAATGTTGAAATTCTAACTTGATCTGTGTGATTCCCTTTCAGTGAAATATTTTGCTGTTTCATAGTTAATAGCAATAAACATGGGAGGGTAAAAATATGGTTTAGAATATGTTAAAAATAATACAGACTATTCTGAGAAGTCAACATTATGAAGATTCTCCAGGTCTGTACTTATTTTCACTTGGCATTCAGTGTTGATCAGGCCATCGATATGTACTTCCCTTGTTGGTGAGGGCTTTCTGAGGTTGTCAAATAATGTCATTGTTATTCCCCCAAATAACCCCGAAAAGCTCCTAAAATTAGACATTTTGAGTTGTTTCGTGGCTCCCGTCTTTAGAAAGATCATCAAATCTCACAATGTAAAAGTAGCACTGGTGAAATGGACTCAAAAGTTTTCAGCTCTAACACTAATCTCATTCAAGAAATGCGGGTTCTGCTCTATGTGTTAGTATATGCGTGAGCTCGGTTTTAAACCAAACACCAGGCATACCAACTTCTCAAGTCATGCCTGGGTCTTGCTTTCAGATCACTGCCTCTTACTGTCTAGCCCTCCCATTCCTACACCTCCTTCTTCCCACTCATCTTACAAAAGAAAAAAAAAAGTTAAACTTTCTTAGGGACTTCCTAGTTAGTCACATAAGATAATTCCTCCTGGTTTCAGTGAACTCTACTCCTCTCTTATTAAAACTACTCATCCCTTTCCCTTCTTATTTGCTATGAAATCTATAACATGAGGCACTGCCAACGGCCCTGGGACCATCAACTGGAATAGAAAACCTTGAGGGGCTGGAGACATAATTAAGTTGCCATAGTCTAGCATGCTCCAAGCTCCGAATTCAGTCCCCAGCACCTTGTAAAACTGGGCGTGGAGCCCCATTCTTGTAATCCCAAGAACTGAGGAATGGAGGCAGAAAAATCAGGAGTACCAGGTCATCCTTAGGAGAGAGAGACAAAGACAGGGAGTATGGAAATACATTTTAGGCACAACTTGCAGGATATTTAAGAAATGTTCACTATGCCCTGAGAAGAAATATAGATGAAAAGAAATCTCTTCTAGAGAGAAATAATTAAGTTGTTTCTCAAAAATGAACAGCCAGAACTGAATTTCTAATTGGTTCCTCTTTGTGTGTCACTCATATATCTTTTATTAACTCTACTGTGTTAAACACATGAGTTAGTGTACAATGGGAATTTTCAGATGAACTTGGACCCATCCCACAGATAATAGTGACACACAGAGAGAATAGCAGCTGCAGCCACCCATTTGACTGCCAGCAATCAAATAACATAGGGAAAACAGTTGCCAAGGCAACAGCATCGCTAAGAAAAATCCAAGGATGATCTCTTCCTCACCTTAGATGTCCCTTAGCATGTTCTGTAAATAGGAAGGGGACTTTGGATCATCCGTGTTGCATCAAGCTGATGAACACGCTTGAGCTTGTCTTCCTCATGTTCTTGAAAAGCCTTATTAACTCGGAAGAATTTACATAGAGTGAATTTGAGTCAGTACACTAACCCGTCTGCCCCCATAGAATTCTTACATGGCTCTGTTCAGCTTCTTCCCTGTTGCCTTAAATGTTAGGGTTAATTTACATAGTCACTTTAGATTGCCTTTTCCAAGCACTTGCTCCTGTCAAATAAGGAAGCAACTCCATAAATTGTTTTCACGCTCACCTAAAACCTTTATCCTCTATTGAGTTCTACCTTGAAAATCAATGATCTATAAATGACCTTTGTTTGTTTCCATTTATTATTACTTTTTGAAATACCATTGTTCCTCAGGCCATGGCTCAGTGACTAAGAGAGTTTACTGCCAAGCTGATGACCCAAGTTCAAGACCCAGAATTCATGAGATGGAAGAAGAGGACTGACCCCACTCTCATTCTCTCTCTCTCTCCAAATAAATTAATATAAAAAAAATTAAAAATATCTTTTCTCCTGTCTCATTTCCTGTCCAAGGTATTCTAACAACAGTTCATACATGCAGTTGTCCTGCTGTGTCTAGAAGATGATATTTGCTTGCAATCATCTGCCACCTCTTAAACATTTTTCTTCACCTCTTCCACAGTGGGAGGGGCCGTGCAGCACATACGTTCCGTTAGGGCTCAGCATTCCTGCAGTCTCTTACCCCCTGTGCCCTGGCCAGGTCTGTCTTAGTCACCACACCACCACGTATGGCAGATAGAAACTCCTTGGATGAGGGCTGTGAGATGCACTGATCTGAGAGTATCACAGTAAAGTCATTGGGAGTTGGCTTAATACTGTCAGTTCAGCCTGGAGTGGTGATGCATGCCTTTAATCCCAGCATGCGGCAGGCAAAGGCAAGTGGATCTCTGTGAGTTCAAAGCCAACCTGGTCTACACAGCTAGTTCCAGGACAGTCAAGGCTATGTAGAGAGACCCTGTCTCGAAAAATCAAACATCTCTATCTGTATGAATGTATATTATACATGTATATTATACACACACACACAGAGAGAGAAAGAGAGAGAGAGAGAGGCAACTTAGCTGAATAACATAGTGGATTTTCCCCTAGAGCTTAACTAAGAGATAATGGCAATCCTACTTCTGGTTCTTACTTTCTCTGTCTATGCTGTCAGTGCAAACTCCAGAGAAAAATATTTTTGAAGTTCTCAAGAAATGAAGTAGAAATGAATATGGAGTTGAATGAAGAAGAAGAGAAGAATATTAGTATTACATAAAGTCAATATACAAAAATGTTTCCCTTCTCCTTATTCACTGTAACAAAACCAAATCTAGTTTTTAAAGATAAAAAGTGAGACGCCCTGCCAATAAAGCAGTCTTCCCAGTGATTATGCTAAAGCCAGAGCAATGACAGACACTGGCAAAGGCAGTGGGGAGCCATGTTCATCCTTCATGATCACTTTAGGTCCCCAAACAGACAAGCAATTCAACAAAAACCTACACCAGCATTTTACACAAAAGCAAAACAAAATGAAAAACCAACTCACATTGTGCACAGCCTTAGACACCAGGGTCATCTTCTCCCCTCCCCCAAACTCACGGCAAAGATAAAAATGAAAAACTTCTTAACCTGTCTCCTTTAACTTGGGGCCCCAAATATGATCTCCAACTTGAACCCCTTTGCTGTTTAGTGGCTGTTTCTCCCACTTGGGATGACTTATTATTCATCACAACAATCAAATCCTTCTTGATTCTCCCACACGACTTACTAATTAAATCCCTCTCTGAGGTTCCTAAACCAGGAAGGAGGAAACCACTGCCCTCAAGTTCTACTGAAGTTTTAAAAGAAAGAAAAAGCTGTTTGGTCCAAAGCCAGTGGCTGAACTTTCCATGCACTTCCTTTCCCTGAGTGTGAGGGGAGGGTTGGGAAAATAATGACACCATCCCCTGCGAAGCTGGAGATAATAGCAAAATAGAAACGGGTGGGGAGAAGGCGGACAAGAAACAGTCTACACTCTCCCAGGAAAACAAAACGGTGGAAACACTGTCAAGGACTCAAAGAGAAATGAAGCAGGTGTTAGAGCCAGGAATTAATTAAAATGTTAGACTTCAGCAATGGGGACAGAGCTGCTGTTTGAAAGTAATTGAGCAGATGGGATCTTATAACTAAGCATATGATATTTTATTTCTGGTACTATTCACAGCAATCCTTCATTATGCTGTTCATTATCCTCCCTTTCCTTTCCAGGTGAGAAAACAAACTGGAGGCATTAAACAGCTTGAAGAAAGAAGTTTACTCGCCAAATAGGAAGTACAGCTAAGCCTCAGAGAGTTTCTCTCTTGTGCCTACAAATCTCACTGCCTTCTGGACCACACCTCTGCTACACTCTTAGTCTCTCCCTTCCCCCACCTATCCGAGAAGATTTGGAAGGATGAGAGGGAGCTCTGTGGCCAGGAGCATGGCATGCAGCAGAAAGACCAGCCCCACTTCATAGTGAGGCCTCGGGCTCTTCGAGTACTCCGTAAAGGCATTTCTCCCCACCCACCCCACTTCTGTTAAGGTTTTCTGTGAAGCTCCGAGTGTTAGGAAACAGAACTCCCTATGTGACTATGCACAGCGGAGAGGGATTTTCTCCAACACTCAGATTTACCAACGCTTTCAGAGAATTTGGGCTTATCCTTGAATGCCATTGGGAAAGTGCTCGTTGCTGGGAGGAGGCTTAAGAAAAGGGAAGGCTAGAAAAGAGGTCACAGGAGACAGAGGTACCGACCATCGGACATCGCAGCTGCACCATGCCCGGTGGGGTGTGAGGCAAGCCAGCCTCGTTGAGGGACTCTAGAAAAAGATTCTGCCTCAAGTAAAGGCGGCTGTCTCCCGAGGAATGACTTCTCAACTTGACTGCTGTCCTGGGCCTGCACTCACGGGTATGTGTATGCACACACAAAGATACTCACACAAGATAAGCGACGTGTGTAAAAGTATATACTTCCGTAAGTATGGTGACATCACTGGGGACCACCACCATCTGTCTCCAGAACTCTTAGTACTGATTTTAAAATTAAATATATATATATATATATATATATATATATATATATATATATATATATTGTTTTTTCCTCTGACCCAGGAGACTCTCTCCATGTCTGAGGCCTCAGTTTCTCCCATTTTCAAGCTGAAACATGTTTGAAAGTGGATATGATTACTGTCAGGGCTACATAATATTTGTAAAGTGCTCAGTACAGTGACAAATTACCCTGGACATTGTTGTTATCGTTATCATTTCCTGGAATTCTGGCCACTGTTTCCTCCCATGAGCACCAGAAATCTACGTCATTACCCACCACTTGACGGACGCTCTGTGCTCTTAGAGGCCTGACCAGAGTGTCTTATTACCCCACAGAGTCCTTACAGTGTGACTATTCATTGGGTTTGGGGAACATGTATCGTTGCATTATTTGGCAGAGAGATAAGTTTGTAAAGAGGAGAGAGAGAGAGAGAGAGAGAGAGAGAGAGAGAGAGAGAAAGGCAATCATGGAATGGGTTTTTATCACCACTTTGTTCCAATACAATCACATTGACAACACAACTTTATAACCACACCATCAAAGTCTAAGCCAGTGCAGGGGAGCCTAGCACGTGGGTCGAGGAGTCAAACACGAGCGCGGTTTTGCCAGAAGATGACGCATCTAACATGTCACACTGTACACATGTCCTGTCGTTGCTGGGTTTTTGTTTTTTATTTTGAGTTTTGTTGTTGTTGTTGTTGTTGTTGCTGAAACAAGGTTTCTCTGTGTAGCCTTGGCTGTCCTGAACTAGCTCTGTAGAACAGGCTGGCCTCGAACTCAGAGCCATCTGCCTGCCTCTGCCTCCCCGAGTGCTGGGATTAAAGTCATGCACCACCTCGCCCAGCTGTCACTGCTGTTTTGAAGAGAGATTCTATTTTAATTTTTAGTTGTGTGCATGCGTGTATGTTGGTGTGTGTGTGTGTGTGTGTGTGTGTGTGTGTGTGTGTGTGTGTGTGTAAGGATGCCTATGGAGGGCAGAAGAGTCTATCCAGTCTTCTGGAGCTGTAGTTATAGGCAGTTGTAAGCCATTCAGCATGAGTTCTGGGAACTGAACTAGGGTCCTCAGCTACAGCAGCATGAACCCTTAACTGCTGAGTCATTTCCTCAGCCTCACATGTCCCGTTCTTGTCAGTGCAGTGGCCAAGCCAGTGGTTCTGCAGGGGACAGCCAGCCAGCCCCTGGAACCATCCTGATTTTCCATACATTATCCCAATGTGCTTTCAGCTCTGACTCTTTCTCTTCCCTCCTTTTTCCTTTTCTTTCTTGCCCTTTTCCTCCCTGACTTTGAATTTCTAATTAAAATATGAAGCACTTTCAGTATAGGACACACACACACACACACACACACAAAAAAAAAAAAAAAAAACAAAACTAACAAAAATAAGAGAAAAGCTTTATCTGTAACATCACCACCCAGAGAAATGTTTTTATGTGTTCTTTCCAGAGTTGTGTATTTATTTTACATTTATCAAGATTGTAATTGCAGACATGCAATCTGTACTTTGACTAATTGTATTCCGACTCTTACCATCATTTGCTATTCCTCAACATTTCTATTTCACTTTATTTTTTTTTTATTTCTGTGGTTATTAGCCATTTCTCTTAATGTCTCCTTATCTGGGGGTCTTCATCTTCATAGCCCCACTGTGCTAAAGGTACTCCTGCTTTCTCAAGGCTAAGTGATCCAGACTCCAACTTCTCCCGCTCTCCTATCCAACACTCCTGTCAAGAGACCTTCCTGAACGGCAGATCCAACTTTGTCTTCAGGCTTTAGCTTTCAGTCTAATCATTGCCATGGTCTTTAGAACTACATTTATGTTCCTTCCCAGTCAAATGTCCTCCTTCACCTAGCCCTTCTGAATCTCCTCGGAGCCCTCCCTGTCCTGTCTTCCTCCCTGTTCCTGTTCTGTGTGCATGCCCTCTGTCTGAGAGACACCCTGCCCAGCTTTCATTCTCAAAAGTGACTCTTACAGAATGTCCAAGACACATGCTTCTCTCAGCACCACTCTCCGCCTGGCTCGCGTAGGCTGAGGTCTGCAAGCCATCCCTCACGCCTGGTACAGCTTCAGGCTCTGGAGTGCGTCCAAAGCCGCTGGCAGGCTCGTGAGACACAGGCCAGTCAAGGGGCTCGGCCCCTACAATCCATTACGGGAGGTCAGGGGTCCATCCAGAATCAGCCCTTCTAGCAAGACTTTAAGGGACACGGATAATCAACGTCCTGGGACAGAACTTAAGAGCCTTTGCTTCAGCCCCATGTGCTGCTCACGCATGGTGTCTCTCCCTGCCTTCTGGAGAGCAATTTCTGTGTACTGAGGTCTGAGTTCATTCCCCCAAGGTCCTCACACAAGGTGAGGTCATAAAAGGCTGGGGCATATCGAAGAGAAGAGCCCCCACCTGAGTTCTCCAGCCCAGGAACTACTGATGGTTAGCTTTCTTCTGAAGGCTCAGCTCCAGGGTCAGATGCCTGAGGTGTGAATCACAACAGAGTCCTGTGAAACTTTGCTTGCTGTCATACTCCAGGAGTCACGAGGATGAACTCCCTGACCGCAAGTGGAATTTCCCAAGGATTTGAGAAATCTCCCTCTAAGTCCCCTTTTCTTCAATGAATTTTCCATTGAAAACTCTCTCAAGGACAGCAGTAATAAGGCCTTGCTTGCCGACTCCCTACAGCTTTCTCACTAGCTATCCAGAGTCACCAAGGAGAGTGGGGACAAAGGGAGAGGAGAAGAGAGAGTTCTACAGGCTTTCTCTTAACATTTTGGTGAGGTATCCTTCAATGAAAATTATTAGTGATGTTTTTAGACTGGAGGAAGGCAGAATAGGATGTTGAAAAAAATACAGTGTCATAGACAGAAAAGCCCCTTTGCATGTGGAATAATAGAAGCTTCTTACGGGAAAAATTTTAGTTTATCTATTACCCTGCTAAACACATCTACTATATATTCCAAGCTACCAAATTTGGGTAAACAGCTGTTCATTCAGCTTAAGCATGAAGCCAAAAAAACAAAGTCCTGTTTCCCTAAAGTGTTCCGATTTCAGATTTACACATTGAACTAGTAGGTATTAAGACAGACTTGTAAATGTGCTAAATGTGCAGAAATGTAGTGCTCTTTCCCAGGACCCAAGTTCAGTTCCCAGCTCCCATGTCAGGTGACTTACAACCGCCTGAAACTATAACCACCGGTTTTCCTCCCATGCTCTAGTTCCCAAAACACCGACTCTGAGACTTAATTATTTATTTATAAATGCATAGGCCATAAGCTTTGGCTCATCCCCATTCTAGCTTACAACTAACTTACCTGTTTATTTTACTCTGTGTGTGCCACGTGGCTAGTTACTGCTCCTCATTTTCCTCAGAGTCCAGGGCAAATCTCCACTCTCTCTCTTTCCCAGAGTTCCTCTCCTTCCAACTCCCACCTCCAATTTCCCACCTCAGCTAATAGGCCATCAACTTTTTATTGACAGGTGATGTTTTGATAGAGCACACAAGAGATTCTCTCTACATGAGACTCTAGCTCCAAGAGTATCTGGCACCCCCTTCCAGATTCTGTGAGTACCTACACTCAGATGTGCATGTATCCAGACAGACAGACAGCTACACATACTTAAAATATAAAATAAACCTTTTAAAACTGCGTATTAGTGACTTCAAGACAAAGTCTTGGTAATTTTTGCAGTATTTGCAAATAAAAGGATTCCTGCTGGCCCCATATTTTTGAGGAGCCCTATAAAAGACATTTGTACTGATTTAAATGATCTTGGACCAAAGAAGCCTAGGCGTTAAATTTTCTTCCCAGTACCATCCAACTACCATAGTTCACACTTATCTGTAACTTTTAATGAATATTGCCTACCCGTAATGCAGCAACTTGTTTTCTTCCTTGACACTATAACCACCAAAGCACATATGAGTTAAAATTTGAAGATAACTTTAGGGCCTGAACTAAAACGTGACAACGAGAAAAACTTGCCTCTTGGATGACCAACAGCTCAGAGATTGTTGATAGATACTCATGCCACAGAAGATAAACGCGGCCAAGATCACAGACACATTTAAGCTTAGTACCAGCTACGGTTTATAGATAAAACAGTAAGGATTTTCTTTTCCAGTTGAGACACCAGAAGACAATTCACCTAGAATGACTCGTGTGGCTCTTTCTTGAAGTCTAGCCTTTTACTGAACATACGATGACCTTCAACAAAACTCAGGAGCAGTGACCTGTCTCTGTGGCAGAGTGTAGGCCATCGTGGGTGTCAGCCCCAAACCACATTCATTAGCATTGGCATTAGCCCAGCCTGATTAGAGCCCAGAGACCTAAAAAGCTATGCGCAAACAGACACACGAATATCTTCTATTTTCAGCTGACATAAATTATACAATATCAAAAATGAATGATTTCTATGGAGGTGACAAAACTGTAACTTTGAAGTTTGGGTGATCTGATCACACAATATTAGTTTCCCCCCAAAATACAAAAACATAAAAGGAAGCAGTGAATGTTCCTAGAATATAATCATTACAGGGCTTTTCTTCTCTGCGTTCTTCGAAGGCATTCTGTCAATAACTTGCTATTTGTCATCTTTCACTTGTCCAGTGAGTTGATATTTCTTAAATATCCATTAATGTTGATAGTTTGTATTTGTAACACACAAATATTATTTTACCCAAAAGCTCATAAAAACTATGCTTTCCTTGTGGCAAAATCGAAAATAATCACGGTATCACTGTGCTACAAAACTTTAATATCCAATCCTTACAGTGTGTACCCTTGTCACGTGCCTTGAAGAGACGTACAAAGAGAGACTGCACGTACAGTTTTACTTTTTAGATACATCTAGTTTCTCTCACACACACCTCAAATGCTTTCCCTCCCCCTTTCTCATCCTTCACGCGTGTTTTTCCCCTCTTCTGTTTGAATGCAGAATGAGATTGCCGGCACTCAGCAAAGTAGACGTTGGAGGGCCCACACTGAACTCTACTGTCTCAGGTTTGACATCACAGATTAGCAACAACCTGTAAGACCCTAGGTTCCTCCTCCTCTTTCTGTTGTTCCTTTCTTTTTCCCCTTCATTCTTTAACAATTATTTAGTGTCTCTTAAATGCCTGGGGAGGAATAGAGAGGGAGGTGTTTTTCCTTACTGAAGTTTAGAGTATTTGTTTCCAGAGTGGTGAAAAACATGTTCAGTCTTAATGTTTATGTTGCAAATATCAAGGGGAAAAATACACCTACAAATACTGTGCCTAAAATCTGGAAGACACACCTTTCCAGTACATATGAAAGACCTGGGTCACCTGTGAGGTTTTGCTCGCCATGAAGCTCCTACTTGGACTTAATTTTTCCCTAACCCATTCCTTTTCCTGTCAGCAATTGAGCTAAGGGGTATCAGCCCTCAACAGTTATGTAGTCCTCGGAGACTGTGAATCAAAGCCTTGAATGGACTAGCTAGGCAATGGCAGTGATGGATAAAGACATCAAATACGAACAACTGTGTGTGTGTGATGGCATGTGCCAGTCACCCAAGCCCCAGATAGTGCTACTCTGATCTTTGGGATTACAAGATATTATTTTAATGTATACAAGAATCGTTCATGGTGCATGAAAGTCAGTGGGGAAAAATTATCAAGTACAAAATAGTTCTTGAACTTTTCTGTGGTCTGGAAGGAATTTATTTTCTATTTTTGATTTTTTTTATATTAATTGCAGTTTATTCACTTTGTATCTCAGCTGTAATCCCCTTCCTCACTCCCCCCCCCCCCACAATCCCACCTTCACTCCCTCATCTCCTCCCATTCCACTGATAGGGGAGGCCCTCCTTCCCTTCTATCTGACCCTAGCCTATCAGGTCTCATCAGGACTGGCTGCATTTTCTTCCTCTGTGGCATTGTAAGACTGCTCTCCCATGGGGGGGGGGTGATCAAAGAGCCTGCCACTGAGGTCATGTCAGAGACAGCCCCTGCTCCCCTTCCTAGGAAACTCACTTGGAGACTGAGCTGCCATGGGCTACATCTGTGCAGGAGTTCTAGGTTATCTCCATGAGTGGCCCTTGGTTGGAATGTCAGTCTCAGAAAAGACCCCTGGGCTCAGATTTATTGGTTCTGTTGCTCTCCTTGTAGAGCTCCTGTCCCTTACAGGTATTTCTATCTCAGGGTTCCCTGCACTCTGCCCAAAGTTTGGCTATGAGTCTCAGCGTCTGCTTTGATACCTTGCTGGGTAGAGTCTTTCAGAGGCCCTCTGTGGTAGGCTCCTCTCCTGTTCCCTATTTTCTCCTTCTTCCAATGTCCATCCCATTTGTCTTTCTGAGTGAGGATTGAGCATCTTACCCAGGGTCCTCTTTCTTGCATAGCTTCTTTAGGTGTACAGACTTTAGTATGTTTATCCTATATTATATGTCTAATATCCACTTATGAGTGAGTATATACCATGTGTGTCTTTCTTCTTCTGGGATACCTCACTCAGGATGATCTTTTCTAGTTCCTACCATTTGCCTGCAAAATTCATGATTTCCTTGTTTTTAATTGCTGAGTAGTATTCCATTGGGGTATCCATTCCTCAGTTGAGGGACTTCTGGGTTGTTTTCAGATTCTGGCTATTAAGAATGAAGCTGCTATGAACATGGTTGAGCAAACGTCCTTGTGTATTTGAGCATATTTTGTATATATGCCTAGAAGTAGAATAGCTGGATCTTGAGGTAGTGCTATTTCTAATTGTCTGAGAAAGCACCAGATTGGAAGGAGTTTCTACGGGCCTTCAAGCTCTTATCCACAGCTCTGCCTATGCTGTTGGAGGCACTCTGCTGGAAGGCAGAGAAGAAATGGACTACTGTGATGGTCTCCTACTTAACCCTCACTCCCCCAACTTCTACTGCACCTGACAGTTTGTTGTAGTTACATGTGTTAATTTTCCATCTTTCTGCAAAGACAGAGCTGTTATTTCAGCATTCTGTCATTTTCATTGGCTCCAATGTATGGTTTGGTACGCTGCAAAAATAGTAAGACTCATCATCCATTCCATCACAAGTGCTACTTTGGGACCATTCAAGCAGAGCATTGGTGGGACGGTCTAATGTGGATTCCTCCACACTGTAGCCCCATGCTATGCCTATAGTGTCTGCCTAGGACCCACAATTTCTCTTTTTCTTATTGTCTTTTATAACATAAATAGCTTTTAAATGGTTTAGGAAAAAATATCTCCCTTTTTCTTTAATATGAAATTAAAAAAAAAAAAAAACTTGTTTTTCAACAGGGAATAAGAATTGCAGACATCAGCCCGAGGGTGGATATTTTAGTCATGGGGCATTCCCAGTTCCTCTAAAGGCATACCACACAGACATTACATATGCATCTGACCTCTAAAACTAGCCCTAAAATGGCCCTAGACTGAAATCAGATTTTTACGGAAAAAAATGTTGATTTTTTTTTCCCCAAAGTCTAAAATAAGCTGTTGGTGCCAGCAGTATTGCATACACTGGGGAATTCATTGACGTTTATTATGTGGATTTAAACCCATAGCAGGAAAGTTCTATTCTTCAGACTATAAAAAATACTCACTGACTCTGAGAGGCTTTCCTTTTCTAGGCCATCAAAGGAGAAGAATTGAAGTCAATTACAGCAAAGCATATTTAATGACATATTTCCACTGTGTCCAAAATTATCCCTAGCGCTTTCCATGATTTAGGTCGTTAAATCGTCACCTCGGAAGCGGGTGCTGCTATCATGCCCTCCTGTAGAAGAAGCTTCTGAAGCAGAGTGGTTACAGTGTTTCTCAGCAGGCCCCAAGGTCTAATCCCAGAGGCTGCCACCTGAATGGCAGGCCATGCCCTGCGAGGCTCTCCCAAGACCAAGAAGCAGGTCTCTCTTCCTCATCCATGCTGCGTGTCTGATGTGACAGTGTGTGTGCACAAGGCATCTTAATAAAGGAACTCTGCCATGTGCGGCACCCACACAGCGAAAATAACTAAACTACTCTGCCACGTCTAGGCTGGGAGCTGTAAGCGTCTTATGTCGCTGTGTTCTCCACTTTTCACTCAGGACAGTCTCCTCTGGTGTATTCCGAATCTGGTGTACAACCACCATTGAAGGGTTTAGAAATCTTTGCGGGACAAGGAGTATTCTATCGACCAAGTCAAACGAAGTTTGTGTACATGGAATGGACACTATTAGCACAAGAACTGAGCTGTAGGTCAGGACCTCTATAGGAATCCCTACCCTGTGACTTGTTCTGGATTCAGTGCCTCCTCTATGAACTACCTCCAACTATAATCTGACACATTTCTTTTTTACTGAGGGGTTTGACCCACGAGGCATTGATAAACTTCTTAACTATTAAAATATCTTTTGTGTGTGCCCAGCAGAGCAAATAAATCTCACATAATGAAGTCTGTTCAGTGGTAAAAGCTGATAGCGAAATGCTTGAAATGGCTTCATTTGGCTCCTCTCCCTTAATGTGTTTTCAAGTGTTCCGAGATAGCCACAGAGAGCACAGACTAACTCAGCAGGTCTGTGATTTTGAGAGAGCCACCTGATGCCCAGCTTTGGAAGTAGGCAGCCTGTTTTTACTGACCCTTACAGGTCCCTGGTGATGGATTACACAAGGAACCTGCAAAGTGTCTATCTCATTTGGAGAAACAGTCTTAGTCAATGACGTCATTAGAGTTCCTCAACCAAGTGTGGAAAGTTGAGGTTTCTCAAAGTATTTGCCATGATCTCCTTGCGTTGTCTTCCCTTATACGGAAAAAAAAAAGGTACATTTTGTATATTTAAGAGTTTACGGGCCAACTTCGGGTGTGTGTTGCCTTAAAATGACCTCTTTCAGTGGGCTGTTACAGGGCTAAGCCGAACATGCTGCTCCTAAGACAGTGGCGTGTCACCGGTGAGGGCTGCAGTGATCTCTAAACGCCTTCGGAATGAACCTAGCATTTACTTCAACTGTTGCGCTGGGCATCTATCTGCTTGTGTGTTAGTCTCACATTTTGCTTCTTGGCCCCAAATAATTTGACCAGCTCTAAGGCGGGTCAACAAATTTAAAAGATTCCCAAGATCAGTCAGGGCATTATACTGTATCCAGTAATTGTTGAGGTAATCCACAAATTAGAAACACATTAAGCAGAAAATGTGCCTTCAAGTTCTTAAGAATAAATTAAATATGATCCCAAGGAGAATGTTTGTGAATCATCCATTTGTGTTTCTGAACTGTGTTTTTGGGGCAAATTCATTCATATCTGCCGGCACTGTATTGCTAAAGGAGAAAACCATCAGCCTTCCACAGAGAACAACTAAATCGGGAAAACCTTCTTTGGGAAGAGCAGTGATGTCAGATGCACATCACGGAAACTTGGTAAGAACACTCACACTTGGTTTCCCAGCGCAGGCTGGCTTGCTCCTAATACTGATCCCTTGCGTTTGTCCTCGACAGCCACTCGCTCTGCCCAGCATGGCTTTACACACGCCATTTCCCTACATTTGAAGTATGACACTGAAGTCTTGAACCTCCTTCTCTTTAGAACGCAAGCACACCTACACAATGGCTGCCCACTTTGGCACTTTCAACATCGTGTTTTCTGAGGCACAGTTTTTCTTCCTCTTCTTGATACCTCTAGACATAACAATATGTTGTCATGGAAATGACAATCTCTCTCAGAGAGATAACAATCCTGGGGAAAAGAAGATATAGGGGAAAGGGGGCTCATCTGTAGCCTCAGCTACTGGAGAGAACCATTTGATCCAGGAGGCTAGCCTGAACCAACACAATAAGAAGGTGTCTCACAACATGAAAAGAAAGCAGTACTTAATTCAAATAACAGGCCATGTGAAATAATGCATAGTAAAAGTAGCATAGGCACTATCAGGAGTCCCACAAGAAGGCCAAGCTACATTACTGTAACATATACACAGAGGGCCCAGGGCAGACCCAGGAAGGCTCCCTGGTTGTCTGTTCAGTCTCTGTGAGCCCTTATGAGCCCAGATTAGTTGATTCTGTGAGTTTTGTTGTGGTGCCCTTGATCCCTGTGGCTCTTACAATCCTTTCTCTCCCTCTTCTACAGGATTCCCAAAGCTTCACCTAAAGTTTGACTGTGGGTCTCTGCACATGTTTCTATAAGTTGATGGGTGAAGCCTTTCTGAGGACAGTCTTGCTAGGCACCAATCTATGAGTACAGCAGAATCCTGTTAGGAATCCTTTCATTGACTTTTTTTTTTTTTTTTTTTTTTTTGCCAGTTGTTTTTTTGGTTCTCTTCTAGGTCTTTGGGTTATCCAAGCTCTGGCTTCCGGCCCTCCAGGCAGTGTCAGGGGTGGGCTCTCTCTTCTGGCACAGGTCTCAAGGTGGACCAGTCATTGATTGGCCACTCCCACAAGTTCTGTGCCACTTTTACCCCAGCACATCTCGTAGGCAGGACAAATTGTAGGTGGAAGGTTTTGTGGCTTGGTTGGTGTCTCAGTCCCTCCACTAGAAGTCTTGCCGGCTACAGGAGATGGCTGGTTAAGTCTCTGTATCTTCCATTACTAGGAGTCTTAGCTAGGGTCACCCTCGCAGATTACTGGGAGTTTCCATTGCACTACATTTCTAGCTTGTCCCTGAGATGACCCCCAGAGACTCACTCTTAGTAAAATAGGTTCAGAGTAGCAATGAGCCCTGTCACTCATATTAGTTATTTGTAAGTATGAATATTGGTAATTCTTCAGGAAGTTGCAACAGAAGGCAGCCTGACGCAGAGAACAACATCCTCTTCTCTCGCACGCTATTGGAGACATCACGAGGCGGAATCTCTTGCAATGATTTAGAAGTTTATTCTGCTTATGAAGACCTGAGCATTTTGAATTCTATGTGTCAACTGTTGTGCCAGGATTCTGTCCTAGAAAGTGTACAAAGTGATGGATGACTTCTCCTTTTTGACATCATGCCTCTGACAGTAAAGGTTAACAGACAGCTAGAATGTTTAGTTCCTTTTTTTAAAGTTCCTCCCTCTCCTAAGTTGTGTGTGTGTGTGTGTGTGTGTGTGTGTGTGTGTGTGTGCATGTGTATGCTTTGTTATTGTTTGTGTGACAGTCTTGGGTACTTTCAAACTCGATGAAGCCCAGGGTGATCTTGAATTTGTAAACCTGGTTCTAAAAACCTGCACCACCATGCCTGATTTTGCTTCTAATATTTTTTTATGTGGTGCTAAAAATTTAAGAACAAAACTAGGGTCAAACCCAGGGCTTTGTACAGGCTTACCAAACATGCTACAAACAGAGCTGCAGCTCCAGATTTCTGTTTCACTTTTTAACTTCAACATTTTCACTAGCACCATGTATCTTTTTATCCAATCTTATTTCCAAACTCTTATTCCTTTTGACCATTATTCCTTTTTACTGCTGTCAGCTACTCATTGGTTTTAAACTATCAGGGAAATGGGAGTTTCTATAGACACCCAAATGTCTTTCTCCCTGCAAAAGGGCAGCTTTGAGCCACCATTAGCCAGAGATTTTTCACAGCTGTTGGACAAGTGTACTGCTTGCGGAGGGACTGGAAATGGGTACTGATAAGGTCTATGCAAGCTTCATTTTGCAGAACAAACAAGGTTAGAACATTCAAGTGATTTTATAATAGATATATGATTAATAAATAGAATCCAGATCCTGATCAAGCAACATGATTCCAAAGCCAGCATTCTCCCACACCACAGGCTTACCACAGTGCTCTAGACAAGTCCCCATGCGTTTAGAGGTGGATGTTGTACCTTAGAAGAATACCTTATTCAGTATATACATCACTGTAAAATGAGTAATTCCTTTCACCCTTCCTTTCAAATATCTGCTAATGTTTCATCATCTGGTTTCTGGAAATGGAGAAACACACCCATGAGCTATCTAGCCATGAACTCTACAATTGCACACACACTGACTTCTCTTGTCTTAAAACTTTAAACCTAAATCTGACTTAATAGATTAGTTTTCTTGGCATGGTCAAGTTGAGGACACTACCAAGAAACATTTAATATCAAATAATCTGTTCTTATAGGTCACATGTCCAATAGCTGCAGTCAAGATGACACTGTCAGTGAGCACTTGAACTGTGACTACCAGAAGGGATCACAATGTCAGAATAAACAATTCCATTTTCTTTTGCCATCTCAGGTTTGACATCACAGGTTAGCAGTGACCCGTAGCATCTTGAATTTTCTCCCTTTCCGTTGTTCCTTTCTTCTTTCTTTCATTCTTTAGCAGTTCTTTCACATCTCTTATATGCCCAGAAACACAGACATTTTCATATTAGAAATGACCCAATTCTCAGTTACACAAACTTCCCAATTAGAAATAGTAAGGAATGAAGAGGCAATAAGAAGAAATGTCAGGGGCTGGAGAGATGGCTCAGAGGCTAAGAGCATCGGCTATTCTTCAGAGGGTCCTGAATCCAATTCCCAGCAACCACCTGGTGGCTCACAACCATCTATAATGCCATTTGGTGTTCTCTTCCGGTGAGAAGACATACATGCAAGCAGAACACTTGTAAATAGAAAATAAATAATACAATTTAAAAAAGAAGAAGAAGAAATGTCAGAAGGAGATACTGTGTGTCAATCATAAGTAGTCATTCATTTCTTAGAGGTAAGCAAGCAGCTCTGGTGCCCAGACATAACCGGGGTGTAAAATCATGACTAAGGGACCATTTTAATAGATGAAGCAGGAGAAAGACAGAAGAGCTGGATGGAAATGACATGTACCTATTTGAAGCAGGTCTGCACCCGTTATTTTGCATGATTGTTCTCTTCCACTAGTCCCCTCGCATTGCACATTCGCAAGTTTCCCACATTAAAGTTATTCAGAATGAAAACTGCTTTCTTTTATTCCCATGCATTTAAATTGAACTGTAAGGGCTGAATTAGCAGGGAAAAGCTTTTGCTTCCAAGCTGGATAACCTAAATACAATCCTCAGGAATCACAAATGAGGAAAGAAATGACCCCTGCAAGTTGTCCTGTGACCTCCACAGACACACCATGGCATATGTGATCCTCCAACCCGGCACACGCACCAAAATAGATATTTAAATGTAAAAAAAAAGAAATAAAATAAAACAAGAGTACATCAATCTGGTGTTTTAAGCATCTCCTAGTCTTTGCTGACCTTGATTACGGGGAAAGAACAACAGAAAATAGACAATTTGGCCTTGTTTCCATTGTATGAGCTCCTGCCTCTCTAGACACCGTCTTCTCTCAGCTGTCTGCACACCTGTCACTTTCTCACTCCTCAGGACTCTTTGACCATTACACATTTGCATTTTCAACTCCATTCTTGTCAGTTACAGCACAGTGCTGGGGAACACACAGTTAAGTCTGGTGTCCCTGGGCTGACGGCTCATTTTCAAATCTTGCCTTCAGTGCAGACCTTGGCAACATCTCCCACATCCGGGTCAGTCTATGGAGGGGTTGGTCATACCTACCTCATAGTATACTAAACTAATAATAATAATAATAATAATAATTCAGCCCTACAAAGAATGAAGTTGAAATAAGTTAAGGTGCAGAAGTTGTGATAAATAATCCGGTGACTTCATTGTTACCATGAGTAAACAAAATTCAATTAAGAGATGAACATGTTTATAATTCAGTTAAATATATGTGTATATATTTACATACATATATTTGTGTGTGTGTGTGTGTGTGTGTGTGTGTGTGTGTGTGTGTGTCCTTACAGGCTACCCTAGATCGAAGCAAAACAAAATAAAGTTTTTTTATTATTATTATTTTAATAAAGAAACGCTCTAAACTTCCATCCCACTTGATAGCTCTCTGCTTCATCATCCTGGCCAAGATGATACTGATGACTCAGGACGCTGATCATGACTGGAATTCAAGAATTCTTGGTAGTCTGGCAGGCTTGTTCCTCAAACCTAGTCAGAGAACTCATTTCCCTTTTCATAGTGACGCCAATACCTCTCCATGCCCTGGCAAGAAGACAAAATGTTCTCTCCTTTGCTGCCGGGGTCAGGGTTGTTCACCTAACATGAAGATGACTACATTGGAATAACTGAGTCAGGTCTTTTCAGGAAGCACCGGATGCGATGAAATCTTGCCTCATCCCTCAATAGTTTTCATCAGCTATTTGGTGACTACATTCCACTCTGACTACCTTGACTCGAAAGCGAAGATCCCAGAGGGCCATCCAGCTGCAGAGGCAGCCTTCCCAGGCTGGAGCTCCACCTCTGTAATCTTTTCAGTTTCCTTTTCTCCCTCTCCAAATGAGGGAACTGATAGCATTCTAGACTTAGCCAGGAGCTGGCGAGATTAATATCATCATAAAGCCCTGGCCCAATGTTAATACCAGCAGTTAATGTTATGAGGGTTGAAGAAGTTAGTCTCCTTCATGAATAAATAGTCCCATGGGACATGGTAGCACATCCATGTAATTCGTAAGACCGAAGCAGAAGGATTGCCTCCAGTTGGAGATTAGGATAGCTGCATAGCCAGACAACCTAAAGAAAGTCAGGACTGGGGAGATAACTCAGGGGTAGTGTGTTGAAGCTCTGGGTTCAACCCTCAGTATTACAAATAACCAATCAATAAGTAAATAAATAATCTTCCTTCTTGCTTAACAGTAGTCATAGTCTGGGTAGATATACTGCTTCAAACGAAATCCTTACCTCTCCACTCCAGCTTTCTGTTATAGTCTTCTTTTCTTGAACTGCACAAATGATTTTAGCAGAAGATTTGAAGTCAAAAGAACCTTTTTCTAGAAGAAAAGGAGGAGGAAGAGGGGACGAGATATGATATTTATTTCCTGTGTATTTTTGTAGTTCTAAAATCTCTTATGGTGCCCAGTCTTTGGTAACCTATAAATCCAAGTAGCCACCTGGTCCAGCTGACAGACAGGAACTAGGAAGTCAAGATGCCTGAACTGGACTCCCAGTGTCTATGGTTGTTGTCTGTGATGGTACCTCTGGAGTCTCACTTGTTTTCTATAAAGCATGTCTAAGAATTGCTCCTTTCAAAACTGGTGTGAAAGTTGCATAAAGATTCACAAAAGGGCAACATGCCGCCTATCCTGAAGTAAGTCCTCTATGTATATTTGAATATCCACCCCTTTGCAATCTTTGTTCTACTGTAATCTCAAAACTGAACAACTTGAGATGCCATGCAAATCTCTAAAACTACATCTGTCTAATCCTTTACAGTGTTTGCACTTATTTCATTAAAAACTAGCATTCTGAGTGTTTGTCATTTGCAAAGTAGCTAAGAAACACAGCTGACAGCAGCAGGGATAGGGCAAGGCCTTCATGTCCTGCATATTTGAATCATAATATCCACTACCTGGAAACGTTTTACCAAAGCTGATTACGAAAGTAACTACTTGAGTTTTGCATCGTTGTCTCTGAATGCTACAGAGTGGTAGAGATTATGTGGTGTATTTCTTGACCCGCAGCTCACTGCGGAACAATCATGGATAGGGATAGTTCGTAGGAGCCAGACGCACAGAAGAAGATCCTCAAAGAAATGGCCATGCTAGTGGAATGGATAAAAACCACAGTAAAGTGTGTTTCTCCTAAAAGGAGTCTAGCTGACTGACTCCTTTGTAAACGCCCACGTGAAACACCACAGATGAAGCAACTCTCATGCTTTATACACACGACCGTCTAGGACCAGCTTTCTAACTTTAATCCTTTGTGATCAAGTATATAGGGAAACGAAAATAACTAAATTGTTAATTTGCAGAAGAAACCTGCTGTGCTCCTCTGCCCTGGCCCTCTCTTTTCTCGTGAGTCTCCTCCTAGTACTGACAGCAAGGCCTTTGCTGTTGGTACCTTGCTTATCCTGAGTCTGTTCAGCATCGCCCAAGGCAAGCCCTCTGAAGACTGTCAAGATGTTTACCCATGCCACTGTTAAAATGTAACTTTTTTTTTTTAAGAAGGAAGAATGCTGTTTGTATTTGCAGGTGAGTCCCACTGTTTGACAGGAACTGCTGCCATGTTGGACACGTTCAAAAGGGATTGTATTCATGCACACGGACTATGTAACACGGACAGGATACTGGCTCTGACTACACACAAAGTCCAGACAGCCAGGGTCTGGCCCTTGGTCTAAACTGCTAATAGTTGTCTCCCACTGTCTCTTTCCTGCACTGTAAACTATCTACTACAGGGTCTAGGTCCTAGAAAGACTATCTACCATAGAGCATGTAAATAACTTGTCTTTGAGAAATCACTTTTTCTCTAAGTCGTCAACTCACTATTATGGGTGAAAACTGTTATCCAAAGGAATTTCGACATCTTGGCACACCTAGTGGCATAAGTAATGCTTTCATTTGAAAACCCAGAATGCCGCCAGTATCCTGGCCTAAAATCTAGATAACATAATGCAGGTTTAAATACAAAGACTCAACACAAAAGCAATCAAAGTAGAGGCTTTGCAGAGGCCGTTTTCTCAGAGGCAGGGAGAGGTCTCTCTACAAAGAAACCACCATCAGGCATCCCCACAGCTGGAATCTCTTTCCCAAACTCTTTCTTTGTTTTATATATAACGGCTTTAATAAAAACATTCATATAAAACTCCAATTTCACATAACTCTTAAGGAAAAAAAAATTATAAGGTAAAAGTCCATGAACTTCTTGGCGCTGGTTTTAAGTAAATGTCTGCTTTGGCTCTAGAGTACTGTTTCCCCAGTGACTTCCTCTCTATCATTCCTTACATGCAGGCCAGCCCAGTAAGTGACCACACCACAAAACCGAAATACCTGACTCCAAGTTGTCAGTTAAAATCTTGAGGGTTTTAAGTTAGGAACGCCACGGATGACAAAGGAAATTGTGCTCACCACATTTTTGAACAGCAAGTGGCGAGTCATCACCAGTGAAAATTATCTCACTGTTTCTTGAGACAACTAAAAGCCATCACCATAATCTAGGCCATGCTCTTCTTGCAATCTATTCTGCAACTAAAACTGAATTGTAGGAAGGCAAGGATTTTTGTGGGGAACCCCAGTACCTAGATCCGTGTCTAACATACATAGTAAGCCGCAGGAGAGTCAGCAACTCTTTTGAGAATCGAATACGTGTTAATAATTTTAACATACTTAAAAAAAAAAATCTGACACAGTTAACAGTGGCCCAAAGTGGAAATCACGGCCTTAACCAGCCCCACCAATACATTAAGAATGAATGAACTTGAAGCTTCCCTTTTGTTCATCAGAAAACTGAGAGACAGTTGATTGTTATCTCTATCTCTATCTCTCTCTGTCTCTCTCTCTTCTCACTCAGGGCCATTTACCCCCTTTTTTCACAGCATGCAGACTTTGGCCATTGGTTAGGACTCGGTGTATACAGTAAAAATGGGATGGAAGCAGGAAACGTAGGCCCTGAGCCAGTCACTGAGAATGGCTCTCTGGATCCTGAATACTGCACCAACCCGGGACGTTCAGAATGGCAGGGCTAGTTCAGGAGGAGCAAATTCCAGATCTTTGCCACTGCATTTCTCACACCTTTGTGGATATGGCTTATATCCAGGGTCCAGCGAAAGTAATCATTTGAACAATAACTATCTATCTGCCAAGAAGCATCCTGGATGCAGAAAAAAAAAATGGCATGACTGAATGTTCACTGGGAAAATGGAGCTGCCCGAGAAAGAAAAGTACAAGGGGTATTCACATGTGCAACATGTATTCACAGTACAGCAACGGAACTCAAGACACCTGCTGGCCAGCTGTTGTCTACTGCAGGACCACAGCACTCCAGTTTTCCTCTTGCGAAATCCTTTGTTCTGGATGTTTTATTTTAGTGAAACGTGCTTCTAGATTACGCCGAGCTGCAATCTTCTCAGTGTTGCCGTTGGTGGAAAGTCAAGATTTTATTTTTCCTAAAGGAAGCTTGGCTAAAGAGAATTGGGCCGGCCCTCAAATCACCATCCTTTTTGCAACTAGGATTAGGTGATCCTTCCGTGAAACCCGGCCTCTGGAGATGGAGAACGTATGAGGGTTATGGCACCTTAGTAATGACAGTGCCTGGCATGCTCACCCTGCCCTGGGGTCCCACAGGCCTCAGACCTTGGCCTGTCTGTGAAATGAATTCCCGTTGTCACTAGTTCACACGAAGTTTAGAAGCTAGGCTAAAAAAAACAGATTAATACCACTCATCTGTTTCTCATAAAGGAAACCAGGAAATGCTTGGCGCTAAGAAGTAGCGGTGGAGAACCGTTTCCCGTGTCGCATCTGCATGAACTGACTTTCAGAGGAGGAGAACAGCATGTGTGGGTTGGTTGGCACCCTGTTGACCTCTGCAGCCAGGGTCAGGCTGGCTTCTCTTCGGCCCGTGTCTGCTCCTCTTAGCTGCCTGACGACAGAACAGACCTGCGGATGATTATGTTCGGCATCATATTGGCACGGGAGAGCAGCTGAATTGTGCAACCAGAACCCGCTTAGCAAATATTTCAGTTTGTTGAGTCACAGGCCCTACAAGTAGCTGCAACCCATGAGGCAGCATTTCCTGAGGCAGAGCGTGTGAGGCGGAAGTGCGGCTACCGGCTTTGGGGGGCGTGTTGCTGCGGCACGTCCACCTGAAACCACACAGCTTCAGTCTACAATGGTTTCCTCTCCCCTCCGTCCAGCCGAGGACGTCCCTTCAGACCTTCAGGACCTCTTCTCAAGAAACACAATAAACAGCAAACCCTGCCTTCTCCTACGCTGTGAAAGTGGCCCACCAAGAAGTGGCAGGAGCTAGCCTATTAACTCACCAGCAGTTTGATGCCTCTTAACATGCTAACGGGCAAGTTGAGAAAAGAATTTCCTGCTGTTGAAATACCAATACCTTGGGAATTTTTTCAGTGAAGAAATACAAGTTTATTTTTTGCATTAGTGAGGCAAAAAAGAAAAAAAAATCATAAAACTAAACAACTGGAATGTCTTAATACACAGGCCATCACACCATGACTCTGCCTCATGACTAAGCTTTTCATTCATCAAAGAACCAAGAAAAACGTGATAATGAGCCTTCGTTTTTCCTGGTCGTGCCTCAGTTTCCATAGTGTCACCATCTCAGTGTCCTTCTGCACCTATGATGAGCTCCATGACAGAAGGAGCTAACTCCTCTGACCCTCAGGCACCCAAAGTGAGTGCTGGGGCCCAAACTTGGGTCTCCTGCAAGCACACAGTAACCATTTCTCAGCCTCTGATTTTATTTTAATTGCCAATTTTGTTTAGCATACAAGGAAGTGGGTTTCACTGTGACATTTTTATATATGTATCTCTATTTTTCTTACCTCTCCCCTATAACATAACCTCTCATCCTCCCACCACCCTTCAGGTCTCTTTCCTCCCCACAAACAGTTACCCACTCTGCTTTCGGCAGACATGTAAATTCTTGTCCTCCCTGCATCTGTAACTCTCTTCTGGCCAAACCACAGGTGGATAAAGGGAAAGAGAGAGAGCCACACTGATGGGAACTGGCAGCCTGCAACGTACAGGGTTCGTCTACCTAGACTAACAGGATTATTGTGTTAAAACACGCCTTTCTCCTCCACATCCCCCTCAAGATTTAGGAAGTTAATCCTAAGCAGGAAAAGTAAGAAAGATCTTAGAAAGCTGATAGTCAAATTGATGAGTTTTGTTTCAGAATGTTGATGCTGAGCTGCGTAGCTACAGGAGTAGAGAACGTTGTACGGGCAATCCTACTCCATAGGCACAGCAGAGCTGCTTATTCGGGAAGATTTCCCAAAACAGCCGTGGATAGTGGCTGCAGGGGAAAGAAATAAAAGCCTCATGTGGACATGGCCATCATAGAACCTTCTTGAGGTTCTTCTGCAGTGGATTTTTTTTTCTGTTTGTTTAGGTGTTTTTTTTTTTTTAATTATGAGCTTCCATTCACGTAAAAAGTGAAAACATGTTTATGACCATTATAAACATGAATCTATGTGTAAACGTGGCCTGACTAGGTAAGAAACAGCACATTGCTAGAATAGAACCCTTTCCCACCTCACTCATCTAGTGGATATGATTTTTTTAAGCAATAACCCCCTGTCTTTCTTTACATTTTTGCCTTCTATGTATGAATTCCTAAACAATAAAACTCATATTTTTTTTTCTGGCTTGGTGCCTCATATATATGGAATGGTAATGTTTGTGTTGCTGTGTCTTGGTTTGCTCACTCTGCAGTATGTTTGTGTGATTCACCCAGGACATTCATATAACCATAACTGATTTGTTTTCTTTTCCATTAGTGGCTAGGAGTGGGCGTTGTAAAGCTGGATTACCTGGGTTCAAGTCCCAGTTCCCTCATTACTCACATGCCTGACTTCATAGAGATTATTCTATCTCTCTGTGCTTTAGAGGTCTTCCTCTGGAAGTATTTTTTTTTTTTTGAGGCATGGTGTGAGTTAAGATGGTCTTAAGTAGGCCTCCTGGAAAAAGAGTCTCTGGGCTTGTAGTCTGTGTGTTTGATGCTTATTGGAAAACGAATGTGAGGACAACAGTTAAAAAGCATTGAGCCCAACTGGTTTGAGCAGTGGAAGAACTAGAATGGCGAAACACACGCAAAAGAGGCCACCGCAGACACCATGAGGCGTGCTGGCTCTGGGATGACCATGCCAAGTTGCCTCCAATTCCTGGAACTTAGACTGTTGAGAGAGGATCTTGTGCTATGTATTTAATTGTTAATTACTGGTCCCCCAAGATCTGGCTACACCCCAGAGGAGCACAATGTCATGTATAGCAAGTGATGCTGTGTAACTCCGACCCCAATTATACCTGACCGGCTATTAATAAAGTAGCTGACAGCCTGGGCTGGGCAGAAGAGAGGGAGGTGGGGTTTAGGTTCCCAGGCTTAGGGTCTGGGAGAGACCGTGAGAGAAAAAAGAGAGGGGAAGCAGAAGATGTAGCAGGAGAGGAATCTGGAGAGAAAGAAGTCACCATGGGGCAGGATGGACCGTGAGCATGTGGCCATAAGGACAGACAGTTGAAAGAGAAGCAGCCCAGACAGGTAAGGAGCTGGGAGATAGCAAAATTGCATAGAAGGTTGGTATCTGCCCAGTTTTTTGTTGTTGTTGTTGTTGTTTTGGTTTGGTTTTTTTTGTTTGTTTGTTTGTTTTTGGTACTTTAAGCTCATAAAATCAATTAGAATCTCTTTGTGTTAAATTTTTAGGAACTAGCAGGGGTAGAGAAGCCTTCAGGAATCTAATATCCCCCATGTATAACATCATACTATAATATCACCCACTACATGGGCATGCACTGTCTCAGAAAGAGCATGCAGCCTCGAGCAAAGCAGCTTCCATAGGCCAAGGGCAATTCCTGAAGAAGCATTCAGCTACAACTGCCAACATCCGTGCTAAAGCCAGGGAAATATGACTACATATTTATTCTCTGAATAAATGACTCACTTCCATACTACCACTACCCTAAAAAGAATCTGTTTTTTTCTGTAAGATATAGGAGATGGATAAACTGAAAGAGGAGGAAGAGAAGGAGCATGGTAAGAGAAAGCAAAGGAAGAAAGGAGGGAGGGCAGGAAAGAGAATAGGAAAGGAGGGAGAAAAATGAAGAAGAGAGGAAAACAGGAAGGGAAGAAGGAAGGGAAGGAAGAAAAAAGGGGACAGTAGAAAGGAAAAGAAGAAAAGGATGAGAAATAAAAGGAGAAGAAAGAGGGAAGGAATGAGAGAAGGAAAGGATGAATGTGGGTATAGCTCTGTACAGTCTAGTCTCAGATCTTTGGAGTATCTTTCTTCCAAGGGGAAGAAAGCAGCAGCAGTGAAGCCAACTTTCTAACATGACAATCCTCCAGAATAACACATGTGTGTTATAAAGACAGAAAAAAAAATGTGATTTTTTTTTTTACTCCAAGTTCAAAAAGATAAGTTTTTAATAGTTTTAAAATAATCGCTGAGCCATTTCCAGGCACTTTACATCCAGAAATACTGAGATCTGCTTTTGTTCAAATAAACATGACTGGATTTGTTTTGCTTTTAAGTTTTTTATGTTAACCAACAAGAAATTCAAACCCAGGCTGTTGCAACAGTGAGCATGTGTGGCTCCTGGCCTCTGTGGTGACCCCAGAATGAGTTAGGGTTTTTTGTTTGTTTGTTTGTTTGTTTTGTTTTGTTTTGTTTTGTTTTGTTTTTATGAATGACTGTATGGGAAGGTTTTAATCATCAAATGAGACCAAATGACAGGGTCATTTTAGATATAACTCACTAAGAGGGCTTCACCTGCTGCCCCCAACCCACTCCACTGGCCTGTTCCCTGTCCTATGTCCTGAAGATGATGCTTTTATCATTTAATACAATGTTATCATATCAAATAACAGTCAGAAGAGTAGGGTCAACAGAAAGGAATCTACCAAGTAAAAATGGCACACCCAATTCCTTTCCTATTTTCAGTACGCTTTTTTGGTAGGAGAAAGATTAAAAATAATAATAATAAGGCTGTGGGAAGACTTCAGAGAGAGAAAAAAAAAGTTGACAGAACTGTCATGGAGGTTGAGTCACCTGGTCCCAAGCGGCTAACTAAGGCTAACAAGGCCACAGAGGATGTTTGTTCCTGTTTCAAGGCTTTTGGCCAGAGGATGCTGCAAATTAACAGGGTTTTCTTTCCCAGAACCACCTTTGTTTGCCCTGAAAGCACCTTTGCATTAAGGTCAGGGCTCAGCTCAGTGAAGTGGAAAGCTTTCCTGCTGTGGAACTTAATCTCCCTCCCAAGTGACTGTTATTCAAGGTGATCAGATGACAGCACTCAGGGCCTGCGGGATTTTAGGTCAGTGGGGCATCAGGGAAGTAGGTCAACCTGACTGCCATCCTGCAAGACTAAGCCTGTTGAGTTTGTTCTCAGTCCTCCCAAGGGCAAGCATGAGGGTACGAGTGTGGCTGTGTGTCGCTAGTATCAGAGTCAGTTTGGGTGGCAAAGCTCTGCCTAGGTGGGCTATCACTCACTGAGGAAATTCTGAATGCACTGTATTTTCTGCTCTCAGCAGCACAGGTCAAGCTGAACCACAAAACAGTAAAGGCAAAGGCTCAATTCCTTCACATGTGATAGACCTTTCAGTGCCAGGGCAGGGTCAGGTATCAGTACCTTATAAAGCTAGCATAATCACATCTGTTGCTTTCTACAGAGAAGCTTCAAATTCATTGCTTCTGACGCAGGAGATATCAAAGGACTAGCATTTTCTTTCTTCTTATTATCTTTTTTTTTTTTATTTTTGTAAAGGCTGTAAGTCCTTGAGGAGGACATTGTCATAATAATTCTGGAGTGGGGAGGAAAGAGTCCTTGGAGGCAAAGATATCTGAGAGTGGGAGAGAATATGAACTACCCAGTACTGAGACAGACATAAAGATGACTTCCCTCAGGAAGGGGGATCCCGAGCCCCTTTGTCAGGTCCCCAGAGAAGTGATAGGACTCTGGGAAGGTGTTTGTCTTTCCCATAGAGGAAAGATGGACCCAAGCTCTGAAAATTTTAGGCTGAACTCCATTCTTAAAATTCAGGAGTCCATGTCCAAGCTTTGGTTTTCTGTGTTTCCAGCATGCAACTCAGCTTTTTTTTTTTTTTTTTTTTCCTTAAGTGATACAAGATCACAAGGATGGTCTCCAAATATTTTCTTTGCCTGCTTTCCTCAGACCTTAAAGTTAAGTACTTTGAGAAGGGAGGTGGTAGCTGAATCTAACTAATCTAGTGGAGGTGGAAATAAGAATCTAATTTAATATTGTTAATATCCCTATGCACTGGATTTTACTACAAGCCATAGCAACTACACAAGCCTGGAGGTTACTCTGAGACCTTTAGTCAAAACTTGTTTGAAAGATAGAAGAAACAGATGGATTACTTTTTAAAGGCAGTGAGAACCCAGATTTTTAAGGAAAAAAAAATGCATGTACTGTGTCTACATCATCCCCACCTCACTCCAGCCCCTTCTCTGCCCACCACCTCACTTCCAAGTTCATGGTCTCCGTCCCTTTAATTTTTATCACTACATACATTTATATAAGCAAATGAATGCATAAATACAAGTTACTAAGTCTATTTAGTGTTGCTCCTATGTGTATGTTTTCAAGGATGGCTAACTGGCATTGGCTCATCCTTGGGGAAGACTGAGTATCCCTCCCACAACAGGCGTATCGATTGCCTGCGGCTCTTCCTCAAAGAACGAAACCTTGTGAGATTACTCCATCAGCGTGGCCACATCAGCTGGGATTGTCCTTATTTAGGTGTTGTTCAGGCAGCTATATGGCCTTCAGTTTGTAAGTGCCAAATATAAACAAGACAGCCTTTGCAGCAGATGCCCTGGTCCTTTGGCTTTCAGTCTCTCTGCCCCTCTTCTGTGATGTTGTCTGAGCCTTATATCTAAGGCTTACGCTGTAGATGTAGCAGTTGGAGCTAAGCACCTGACCCATGGTCAGGTATTCTCTGAATGTTTCTGTAATGAGAACCCAGAACTTAAGGCTCATTTTGCTGTGGGCCCTAATCTTAGATATGATGGGAATATCACAGAATAGATGGCTACTATTTATCCCATAAATCATAGCTTGTTATCCGTTTTGTGTTCTAAGTATTTTGTTGGTTTTGTTTTTTGGACGGTTTTGTTTGGTGGGTAGGTTGATTGGTTTTGTGTTTGGGGTTGTTGAGACAGGATTTCTCTGTGTAGCCCCAGCTGTCTTGGAACTCAATTTGTAGACCAGGCTGGCCTCAAACTCACAGAGATCCACCTGCCTCTGCCTCCCAAGAGCTGGGATCTGGAAGTAAAGGTATGTGCCACCACACTCAGCTAATATGTTCTATGATCTTTTTTAAGTAAACATCTAAGATGGGGAAAAAGATCCATGTGTGAGGAGAATGTTGCAGTCCAGAAGTCCGTGTATGAATAGGCATCTCTGCCATGCAAAGATGGCAAGCCTTCACAAATGATATGAAACAAAGATTCTGAGAATTTGTAAAATGGTTGTTGTAATTATGTTTTGGCAAATACATTAACAAAAACAAAAATTATTTTTTTGACTTGTAGGATTTTGACGAGGGGACAGGGGGGACACGGACCATGGGCCAAAAGACAAAGCAACAGACAGAATGTAAAAGTATGACAAAATTCAGCAAAACTATACATTTTTCATTTTCTAATTTTTTAATCATTAGACAAAAATGTTCTGGGTTAGTTTTCTCTAAGTAGCTGGACGCAGTGCTGAGTTGGCCATGGAAGAAAGTAGAAGAATCTCCTTGGAGTGTTACAGTGAGAAACCAGAACAGGAAGAAAAGCTACTGGATCATTGGGTGGCTGCCATTAGCATGAAAGCTCTAGAACTCCATCTTCATAAGCACCACTAGAGTCATCTCTTTTATGAGACCTAAACAGCCTGCAATTCTCTGTCCTTCAGGTTTTCAACTACCATTTATTTCTTCATGCCCTTGCTTCCCTTCAGCCTCGCTTGGTCTCCATGATCTATCAACTCAATTGTTCCCTTGTCTCTTTCCTTAAATCAAACTTTCTGTCAAACCTCCCCTCCAGCTGTTCCTTGGCTCCCTGGATGCAGGTCATGTCTTCTGGCCACACTATTTTTAAAAAATCCCCTCACAATATTCTTTCCATTCCTCCTATCTCCCCATGGCAATGTGCTCACTCCACCAACATTTTATTTTTCCCAAATGAAGTAATAAAGCCATCAAGATTAAGATAAACATTTTACAAAAGCACAGTAGATAAAGCTATCAAAGAAATAGCATACTTCCTTACTGGGCTTGCTTTCCTGGTTTTGTCCCCTATAAACTAGCCTGGCCTGTTATCATTCACCCCAACTATTTACTTGTAGTATCCACACTCGGGCTTCTTGTCTGTAATTTTGAACTTCTTGTGTGAAGTTCAAAGCGGCTGAACATATTACCTTCTCACAGACTAAGTTTTGCTCACTTAGAAGTATCTGTCTGCTTCTTTATGCTTTCCAGCAGAGCTATACTGAAGTTCACGCAACAAAAGCATATTATTTAGTTGTGAGTTATTTTATTCCTCATTGCAGTTACATGCAACATGGTATGAACATTCCCTACAGAACGGTTGAGGTACTGTATTGACTTTCACAAAACTAAGCCTACATACACACTACGTTGCTTCTGTATTTCACTCCTAGGTATTAAAGAATATGGTAAAATATTTGTAATATTAAGTAGGAACTTAGACTGTATGATTGTAGAGAACAGATGTATTCCAACTCCTCCATTAAATACAACGGGGCAGGTACTCACCAAGTTGACAGTACTGATGACAGGAGCAGAATGGTACAGGATGGCAAACGACTTTCATTCAAGCCTCTTTATCTACAGTAGCCTACTATAACAGCATTGAAATTCATTGCATTAATTAGAAAAATATTAATCCCCAAAGCATTAACTAGAAAAACCTGTTAAATTGCCCTTCGTGACCCTGAAGTTTCTTCTGAAGAAAAATGTTAATCATACTTGAATTCCCTGAAAACACATTGGTAGGATTTTAGCCCAAAGTGTTTCCCTGAAATCACATCCATTATTTATAACTTCAAGAATCTACCACTTCAGTCTTGATCATTGCAAAACTAGTGTGCCAGCCCACAGTACTATTTTTCAAAAAGCACACTGTATCACCCCATTGTTGAGTTTATAACATGTGTCGGTTGTTCACTTAATTCTTCCCTCAAGGTGGCATGTATTTCTATTTCAAATGTACACAGAACACTCATGGGATGTAAGTGTCTTCACTTCTAGAATAATTAAATACCACATATTTCATACCATCAAGCATTGAAGAGCGAGAGAACCGCAAAACAGCAGCATGCCAAGTTTTCACATGTAAATATGACAGTGTCCACCAAAAAGAAAGTCACAGACAAAGCCAGACTTAATGGAGATATGTTTCGTTTATCGACAACAAGCTGTATTGGTTGAAAGCCTGAAACAGAGATGTGCATGGTAGCCATATTAAAACAGTTTCAAACGAGAATTTGTGTAAGGTGGCGTAGGAGATATCCTTGCATTTCACCTCCTGTGAACCTGTAATTATGTCTGCTTACTCTCAACTAGATTGTATTGTGTCCATATTAGACAGATGAGTGTTTCCCACAGATGTTGTCAGCAGTATTCACGCCAGTATTATAGCATGAGTCATGTTGCTGTGTATTAACTTACTTGGCTAAATGCCTCTCTCACTGCAACACACATATGTTCACTAAGCAAAAAATAAAAAAAAAATTAATACCTTCTGTGTATTAGATGCTAGCAGTAAGGAACAAGTATGAGGCACTCTGAACTTGCGTTGAAGAAATTGTCTGATTATGAAAGAAAAACATTGCTTTTTTCCACGTTCCACTACATGTATGGTTCTCAACCTCCCTAATTCTGTGACCCTTTAATACAGTTCCTCATGTTGTGGTGACCCCTAGCCATAAAATTATTTTGTTGGTGCTCCATAACTATAATGTTGATACTGCTATGAATTGACGTGTAAAATACCTGATATGCAGGATATTTGGTAAAAGACCCCTGTGAAAGGGTTCTTTGACCCCCAAAGGCATTTCGGCCCACAGGTCGAGAGCCACTGCTCTAAACAGTGGCTTAGTCCTGAGAACCAGAGGCTTGGAGTTCCAGGTTCGAGAGAGCAAAGACTCACAACCGAGGTGCTCAGGTTCAAATCTTACTGCTCTGCGCTTTGATCGGCAGTAGCCCACTCCTCTGAAGCCAGTATAATCCTCATCCCTTACCCGTAGGTAGCAACGCTGCAGTCACGTGGTTACTATCACACTTTCCAAACTTGGGGAGTCAGGACCCACATTCCTTATGGCAGCTACTGTGAGCCTTCGGGGCAGGCACCTTCAGCCAGCCAGGACTAGTAATGGTACCCCTCATCTTTAGCTCTTCACAGCCTCTGTTTTGTGCATATTTCCACTGCCTCGAATACCTCCCACCCTGTCTGCCGCTGGTCATTATCTGGAGCCCTTCCGCCACCTTGTCAGCTTTTTCAGCTCCGGTTACTGCTGCTACTACTGCTGCTACTCCTGCCAGAGCTGAAAGCCATTCTCCCTGTTAACCAGCTCTTCCCATTCTCCCCAGGATAAAGATGACAAGCAGTCGAGAAGAGATCGTTCAGAAGTCTCTTTTGGACCTAATGTGGCAATACGAGCGGGAAGCAGCACCGAGTCCATCTCCTAGCTGACTTGATTGTACAAGCAGGAGAGGTACAGGGCGTGAGCACGGTATGCAAATACGGCACTGTAATCTGTACCAATCACAGCACAGATTCCAAATCCACCAATCACGGGCCTTGTATAAGGACCGGTCGCGAGACTCACATTTCACAAATTACAAGTTTTCAGCTGAGCCCCTAAGGGCAGCCTACCACCACAAAGTCCACCCCAGTCTAAGTGAGAACAGCTGCGAGTTAAGGAGCGTGTTTGGAGTAAACTTGTCTTAGAGACTGATGTCTTGCAAGGCAGGTAGGGCCTTGTTGTCTGAAGGAGGCATAGGTGGAGCAAGGCCTTCTAAAACAGAAGTCACCGTCAGCTGCAGCCAGGGTTCCACAGGATGGTGGGAAAGGGTTTGGAGCGTGTGGGTTGTCTAGGAGAGTTGCTTGCGGAGGAGATGCTTTGCCGGGCATTCCCTGCTTGAGAAAGCTGAACAGGAGAATAACAACTTCTGCTCAAGAGGTTTCCTTGATGACTTATTCTAACACTTAAATTTAGTAAAAAGGAATAAAAACCAAAGCACACACACATGTATGTCGGTGGGTGAATGTCATCAAATGTATTGTATTCATATATGAAATTATCAAAGAATTAATAAAATGTTTAATAAT
This sequence comes from Psammomys obesus, assembly GCF_907164565.1. Classification (NCBI taxonomy): domain Eukaryota; kingdom Metazoa; phylum Chordata; class Mammalia; order Rodentia; family Muridae; genus Psammomys; species Psammomys obesus. The sequence goes on from NW_026585690.1 coordinate 2,362,097, forward strand.
AATGTTGATGTAAATATTATCTAGTAACTTTAAGTAACGTCTCTCTAAAAATGAAGTTCAGCTGGCAACTGAGCATATGAAAACAATGAACCAATGGTAAGATCTGTCTTCGGTGCTATGATCGTAAATGAATTGAGTTATATTTATTGAAGGATAAACAGTAAATAAGAACTGGGCTATTAGAGTACATACTTTCTTAGTTCCTAAGTTTCACAAAAATGGTTCGCAAATGTTAGGTGACAGTTATGGTGATAGATAATTCAAATATGATCATTTAAGGCAAGGAAGGACTTCAAAAGATAACCTTTATTCTCCTGTTTCAATTGTTGTCTCAGAGGCTTACTGCCTCCTCTGTCAACCTAGGCCTAGTCCTGAAGCTTCTAATTTAGGCCTAGCATGTTTTCATCCTCTGAGACTTACTGCTTAATAAGCTCACCCTTAATTGTTTTTATTAAGCTCTGGGCTGGCTAGATCAGCTCAGCTGTTCTGGCTCTAATTCCTCTCCCAGCTGATTTATACAATCTGGCTTTTCCCTCGGCCTCTGAATTGTTCTGTTTGGCTGCAGAGGAACTCAAGCAATCTGCTCTAATCTCCTGGCTTCTTCTCATTTCCAGGCTCATTTGGTCTTCACCTGAGTTCTCTCTCTCTCTCTCTCTCCAATCTGTCTCTCTATTACTGTACTGGTAAAATTGCCTCCCCCCTCTCTTTCTCTGTCTCTCTCTGTCTGTCTCTCTCTCTCTTTCTCTCTCTTACACACACACACACACACACACACACACACACACACACACATTTCCCATTAAGTAGCTTCCCTTTCCTCTCTCTTCTTGTGATTATTTTCCTTCACCTATAAACTGCCTCATTTCAGTCCTTAGAAATATCTTCCAGAGAATGCATGAGAGAGAGGGAACTTATCAAAAGAGTTGCCAAGGCTAGTTTAACAACAAACATCAATCATACATATAACAGAAAATGCCCTTGGTCAAGCTTCTGTTCCCCCTCTTGGTTTCACTTGTCTCCTGACCTGCACATCCAATAGACTTATTGGTCACACAAATAAAAAAAAGATAAATGTGGTAAAATTTGTAAGTGGGTTTATCCTATGTTATATGTCTATATGAGAGAGTATATACCGTGTGTGTCTTTCTGCTTCTGGGACAGCTCATTCAGGATGATCCTCACTCATATAGACATATAACATAAGATAAACCTACTAAAATCTGTACATCTAAAGAAACTAAACAAGAGAGAGAACCCTGACTAAAACGCTCAATTTCCATCCTGAAAGGCAAAAAGGATAGACATCAGAAGAAGAAAACAGGAAACAACCTAGGAACCTGCCACAGAGGGCCTCTGAAAGGTTCTGCCCTGCAGACTATCAAAGCAGACACTGAGACTTATGGTCAACTGTTGGGCAACATGCAGGGAGTCTTATGCAAGAAGTGGGAAATAGTAAGATCTGGAGAGGACAGGAACCCCACAAGGAGAGCAACAGAACCAGAAAATTTGAACACAGGGGTCTTCCCAGAGACTCATACTCCAACCAAGTGCCAGGCATGGAGAGAACCTAGAACCCCTGCACAGATGTAGTCCATGGTAGTTTAGTGTCCAAGTGGGTTACATAGTAATGGGAAGAGGGACTGCCTCTGACATAATCTGATTGGCCTGCTCTTTGATCACCTCCCCCTGAGGGGGAGCAGCCTCCCCCTCAGGCCAAAGAAGATGACAATGCACCCACTCCTGATGAGATCTGATAGACTAAGATCAGAAGGAAGGAGAGGAGGACCTCCCCTATCAGTGGATTTGGGGAGGGGCATGTGTGAAGAAAGGGGAGGGAGGGTGGGATTAGGAGGGGAGAAGGGAGGGGCTTATGGGGGGGTACAAAGTGAATAAAGTGTAATTAATAAAATTAAATTAAATTTAAAAAAGAAAATGCCACCATGAAATCCATTGCTTTATATGTTAAAAATAAATTTGAAACATGTGAAAACTAAAAAAAATAAAAAATAAAAAATTTGTAAGTGGAAGTTATCATTTCCCATAATGCTCTACTCACAAGTCTAAGGCTTTCCAAGGATCTTTAGGCCCAACGCAAGCTTTTGATGTTCCCTCTGCAAACTACACACACCCAAGACTTCCTCAATTCAAAAAACACCATTGTCTTCTCAGTCAAAAGCCAAGAACTCATGCTAGCTTCTTTTCTTTCCCTGCCACAAGGCAGCTTAATCCATCAAGTCCTCTTACTTTTACATTCAAAATGTATTTCAACCCTGTCTGCTTTTGTGAATCCTCTCTGCATAAGGCCAAAGATCACTGTTCCTTACTGGATCATCGCAGCAACCTCCAATAACATCTTTGTTTCTATTCTATACAGTAACCAGAGTAATTTGTAGAAGGAGGAAGAAGAGAAAAAGAAGAAATCACACTGTTGTTTTGCTTATAAACTTCAACACTTTCGAATAAAGTGCATCCCTTGTCGCAGCCCCTCCAACTCCTCAAACTCTGACCTGTTTCTCTGATGTCACTGCCTCTGTTGCTGCAGCTTCTGTCTACTTTCAGATCCAAGTGCCATTCTGACCTGAAGTCTTACCTCTGCCTGAGGGCTCTGATTCCAGAGTGATACACAGCTCAAAGTCACAGTTCATTATCATCACAGCCAAAGTAAATCCTCCCCTATAGGAAGTAATGCCTGTGGTGGGTCTTGTTTTATTGCATTTTAGACAAGGTTTCTCTAAGTAGCCCAGGTTGGCCTCAAACTTGCTTTGTAGTCCAACATGGCCTCAAATCCATAATCTACCTGCCTCAGTATCCTCATTTATAAGACTAAAGGTAGGGCCTACTTCATCTGGCTACTGTGTTCACTGATTTATTTTCTCTTCTTTTTAATTTGTATAATTAAATGAGGACAATGGATTTCCTGGTGCCTAGAACAGTGTGGCACATAGTAAATGGTTTGGGTTTTTTTTTTTTTTTTTTTTTTTTTTTTGTCTTTCATCAAGGTGATTAAAATCTGAGTGGAAAAGGGGTAAGAAAAATTCACATGAAATGAAAAGTGAAAAGATAAACATTTCTGCTGTATGAAATATCTGCAAATCATGTAGAGGTAGAGTTTAAAGGAGATGCTTATTAATTCTCAGTCATTGTGATTTATTTTAATGAGCATTATGTTCTGCTGAAGGTAATGCATACTAATGACTGTATGGCTGCTTTATACTTACACTGAAAACCAACATGGTAAAATAAAATGCGATAAGATCAAAGCATTTCTCACTCAGTAACCAACTTCCTCCTGTTGATCCACTTCTGTCTGTCTGAGGTATAAAAATAGCTTTTTATTTTTAAAAGTCCCTCCTTCGAAGGAGGGGAGTATCTAAGTAAGCATCCATTAAACTTTGCACACAATTTGATGAATGTACATTATAAGTAGATTGGTGGCCCTTTGGGTGGGAAGTGCTACACTGTTCTAGGCACCAGGCAATCAATTGTCCTCATTCAGAGCTTACACAAATTAAGAAGAGACAATAATTCAGTGAACACAGTAGCCAGATGAGATAGGGCCCACCTTTGGTCTTATAACTGAGGAGGCTGAGGCAGGGAGATTATGACTTTCAGGCCATATTGAACTGCATAGTAAGGGTGACCCACTTTAGGAGTAGGGGATTTCACAAACTGGTTTTGAAGTGTATACTTGCTTTTCATGAGTCAAATATATTGAAACACTACGTGTTTATAAGACTCCCTTCAAACCGATGAGTCAACGTATTTTCCTTTTGTTTTTGAGCAGAGAGGTTTCTATTGACCTAAGATGTGGCCTTTGTTCTGTAGATAAACAATTGCTCACATGAAAAGAAGCTTTGTTACCTGATACAACAATTCAAATGTGAGGGTGATGAATTCTTTCTAAGATCATTCATACATGAAAAAGAAAAACATGGTAGTCTCGGACTACCCTTGAGCCCCTGGACTCTGGGCCACTGCTGAAGAACTCTAGACAAGCTACTGAAAATCAATTGTGCTGTTAAAACATGAACTAAAAAAGTAAATACAGTTTTACAGGAAGCAGATGCACTCTGACCAGAAACAACAAATTGTTTTAAATACCAACCGTTACCCTCATCCAGAATCAGCCCTGGGTAAATTCTGACCCAAAAGTCTAGTGGCAGCAAATCTTGAAAGGCTCTTGTTTACTGCTACAGTTTTACCTCCTGTTGCTTCAGAAGAGAGAGAAGATGCTTCTGGAATATGAAGCAATAGGAGGAAACCATAAAGGCCAAAATATTGTAATGAGGAAAAAAAACAGAAAACATGATTTGTAACACTATATAACTTCTTTGAGTTTCATATTCCAGAATGTGAAGGAAGAATAGAACTATCTTCAGAAGGAGAGAGAGAGACTCAGAGAGAAAGAGAGAGGCAGCCAGAGAGATTGTTCAGTCTTCCTTTGGCAACAGATGATAGAGTCTGTCTACACTGAATTATTGAGAAGAATGAGACATCATAAATTGTAATCTGGAGATGAGAAGATGGCTCGGTGGGTAAAAACTCACTGTGCAAGCATGAAGACCTGGATTTTGAATCACAAAATGCTGATGTAAAAGGCTGCCATGCTGTGGGTAAAGATAAGCTCATCTTGAGAGCTCGCTGGCCAATCTAGCCAAAACTGCAAGCTTCTAATTCAATGAGACTACCGGGTCTTAAAGCAACAAGGTGGAGATGAGAGAGGAAGACGCCTAACCTTCACATGCATGTGCATGGACACACATACTCACATGCATGTAACACAGGCATGCACACATGCACAATGTTTTGACAAACTTAAAAAAAATAAACCTTATTTTCAAAGTGTTCCCTGAAGATGCCCCCTTCCCTGGGGAATTTATTTAAAATGTTATTAATGGAGAATAATTGTAACACAGAACTAGTAAATCTGCCGCCAGATGCTTAAATAAGGTGTTTCCTACTCACTTCAACTCAACCAGTTTTAGAAAGCCATAGCTTGCCCTTGGACAACACCACAGACTTTGTGGGATTGGTTCATTTCCATGACTAGGAACTGTCTTCCCTCTATATTTAGTAAACCTTGTTGTGGGGCAGAGAGGAGCACTGTTGATAACTCACACCTCGCAATTCGTGGCTGCAAGGTAAGGAGCGTGTTTGGAGTAAACTTGTCTGAGACTGATGTCTTCTGAGGCAGGTAGGGCCTTGTTTTCTGAGGAAGGCATAGACGGAGCAAGGCCTTCTAAAACAGAAGTCAGAGTCAATTTTAACAGAGTCCGTGCAGCAAGAGTTCCACAAGAAAGGGTTTAAAACCCGTGGGTTGCCTAGGAGACAGGCTAATTGGTTTCGGAGGAGATGCTCTGCAGGTCGTTCCCTGCTTAAGAGAGCTGATTATAAGAGTAACAACTTCTGCTCAAGAGGTTTTCCTGAGGACTTATTCTAACACTTAAATTTATTGAAAGGAAAAAAAAAAAAAAACCAAGAATTGACATGAAACTAACGTTCTTAGAACTCTTAGTCTTGACAGTGCCTCACCCAGACTTACTTCAAGATCTGTACCTTGCTCTTTCTAGTTTTCACTACCACTTTCCCACCTCGTAAATTTTGCCCTAAAGTGTCTCATCTTAAGCTCTAAGACATTATAGGTTACTTTCCCAATCTAGCATTTTTATTTGCGACCAAACCTCGGCAGTATGATAAGAGACAACATGGCTTCATTGGCAGCTTTCTCTGGTGGACTGAGGGGAATTGATAGCCCACAACCTAAGTCCACTTTATTTCAATTTAGGGATTTCCTCTTTCTTTCCAAAGTCAACAGATGACAATATCAATAAAATCAATCAAGTTATATGAGGATGAAGACATTAACTTGATTATTCAGAGCCTCAAGTATCATTCTTGACCTGTAGCATGTATAACATGCTATCTAGTATCAGGCACAAAATGTTAAGTGGTAGATATAGTTGATGATGCTAATTTTGCTAGCAAAGAAAGTGATGTAGCCTGGAATAAGCTTTCAGATGATCTTCTGCAAGCCGTGCAGCCTGTAAGTAGCAGAACCTATTTTTAGGTTTAATTCATGTCATTGTATTAAACCATTTTTTACCAGGGTTTCTAAAAACAGCTTCTGTAGGAAAGCAGCTCCTCGATACAAGTATTAAAAAAAGATTCTAGGGTCATTTCAATTATTTTAACTCATGGTAATTCGCCACAAATATTGTCAAATAAAATCTCTAGAGGCCTGTTAACCTTAGAATTACACAAACACATTTCAGCATGCCATTGGTTTTTTTGTCTTTGTTTTTGTTTTTTCTTTTTTGCACAACCACCACTGATACCCAAGGAAAAAAAATTGCAGAAACTTCTATTCGCCATGATGGCAGAGGACAGACAGGACCTCAGCCTCCCTTCCTAGCCTTCCTGGCTCCAAGACTGCCTATTACAAAGAAGCTTGCTCTGTATTTTCTAAGTGAGTCACAGGACAGAAACCCTTTGTGACAAGTCTCTAAGCGTCGATGGCCAATTTCAATGTGGTCTTTAATATGCCCTGATGCTGCAATTTAGATGAATGTCCCCAAAAGGGTCCACGTGTTAAGGGCTTGGTCCCCAGCGTGGCACTATTGGGAGATGCTGGGAAGTGGAGCCCAGCGGGAGATGCCGGCCAGTGGTGTGGGGCTCCCAGAAGAAGCTCTCAGATCCTGACCTCTCCAGTCCTCCTGGTGTTTACTTCCTGGCTTTAGAAGGGAGCAGTTTGTTCTACCACAAGCTCCTCTGTGGTGTGCGACACTTGCCAGAGGCAAAGAAATTCACCCTCCTGCCCTCTGATTAGGACCTCTAGAACTGTAAGCCAAAGTACATCTTTTCCACTCATAATTTAATTGCCTCAAATTTTTTGTTATAATAATATGAAATTAACAGTATACCAAGTTGAGAGACTATAAATAGGCCTTTCAAGAAAACAAGCAACTAGTTTCAAATATGGAGCATCAAACTAAACAGTGAGTTCTCAAAAGGTGGGTGAAATACAAATTACTGAGAAATATTTTTTAATGTTCAACATCTTTAGCCATAAGGGAAATTAAAATTACTTTGTGATTTTTATTTTACTAGTCACAATGGCCAAGACTCTTTTTTTTTTTTTTTTAGGACAATAAATGCTAGTATGGATTTGGGAAAGGAGAACACTTGTTCACTATAGGTGGGAGGACAAACTGGTGCAGTAACTATGGAGAGCACTGAGGAAGTTCCTCAAAAAGCTAAAAATAAATCTACTGTGTGACCCAGCTATACCACTCTTGGACATATATCCATAGGACTCCATATCCACCCTACAGACACCTCATTGCTGTGCACAATAGCCAGGAAATAAAAACAGCCTAGATGTCCATCAACAAATGAATGGATAACAAAATCTGATTTATTTAGATAATGGAATATTATTCTTATATTTTAAAAAATTCAACATTAGGACTGGGGATGGGGTTGCAAGCCTTCGATCCCAGCACTCAGGAGGCAGAGGCAGGCAGATCTCTGGGAGTTTGAGGCCAACCTGGTCTACAAAATAAGTCCAAGACAGCCAGGGCTATGTCACACAGAGAAATCCTGTTTTTTAAACCACACCCCAAAGAAATCAAACATAAAATTTACAGGAGTGGTAGACAATTGTTCTGAGTGGGGTTACCCCCACTGAGGAAGAAAAAGGCTGCATGCCATATTAGTTACTTTTTATTACTCAAAAATAAAACAAAACAAAAAACACTATGACCAAGGCAACTTCTAAAGGGAAGAGTCTATTTGGGATTATGGCTCCAAAAGGGTTAGAGCTCATCACCATCACAGTGGGGAGGGTGGTAGCAAGCAGATATGGTAGCTAGAGCAGAAAGCTGAGAACTCACATCTTAAACCACAAGCGCAGCAAAGAGTGAGTTAGAAGTGGCACAAGTCTTTAAACTCTCAACTCCCCCTCTCAGTCATGTACTTCCTCAGCAAGTACATACTTCCTCAGCCTCTTCAAACAGTGTCACCATCTGGGGACCAAGTATTCTAATGTCTGATACTATGGAGGACATTCAAATCATTATATTTTTTTTCTCTTATTTGTGAATATTGGCTTGATATGTGTTTTGTTTGGAATACCTGTAAAGTTCATAAAGTCAGTAGGGGCCATAGGGTGGTGGGGAGAGATTCCAAAAGAGGGGTGATAGATAGCTGGGCTATAAAACCTTAAATGGAATTAATGGAAAAGAACAGAAAGCATTAAATTGTGATGGAGGATGGGAGGGCAGAGCAGAAGAGGGAACAAGAGGAGAGATAAATAACTTAAAAAAAAAACTCTAAAAAATCGTATAGAAATCTAGCTACCACTGTAGAAAGTGTGTGTGTGTGTGTGTGTGTGTGTGTGTGTGTGTGTGTGTGTGTAAAGAAAGAAAGAAAGAAAGATGGATACATAGATACATAGAGTTAAAATGTAGTTACCCTATAATGGAACCCCATGGCACTACTAGACACCACAGATTAACAAATAAAAAGCCCACTCCCAGAAACAAATTTCTTTTTTTTTTTTTTAATTGCTGGCTAACAGGCTATTGTCACTGCTATTGGAACTATTAGCCCCAGGAACTTGAGAGTAGAACCCCGTTGCTGAAGAAACCATATACTTGAGTCATAGAACATGGGGAGAGTAAGCTGATACTAACCTGGAAATATTCCTACAAGCTGGTTTTCATAGTGCTGGAACGTGCTATGCAAGCTACTAGAAAAGTAATCACCAGTATTGCCCAGCTATGAACACTGTCAGCAACTCTATCCTGGCCTAGAAGAAATGCCCTCTGATAAAACAGTGGCTCAAACTTCATGGAAGTAACCAGGCACATACTTATTGGATTTAACTCCCATTTCACAAGATGAAAAATATCCCTGGCACCATTATTGAGCCAAGAACCAGTGGCGAGACAAGTGATAGGTCCTAGAAAAGAACCTACTAATATATTAAACTAAAGACTCCTAATGACCTATTGCTTTGCCCTTATATATTTTTTTACTTTTTATTACTTACACTTTATTCACTTTATATCCCCCATAACTCCCTCTCCTCCCCTCCCAATCCCATCCTTCCTTTACCTTCTTCACGAATGCCCCTCCCCACGTCCACTGATAGGGGAGGCCCTCCTCTCCTTTCTTCTGATCTTAATCTATCAGATCTCATCAGGAGTGGCTGCATTGACATCTTTTGTGGCCTGGTAAGGTTGCTTCCCCTCAGGGGGAGATGATCAAAGAGCAGGCCAATCAGATTATGTCAGAGGCAGTCCCTCTTCCCATTACTATGTAACCCACTTGGACACTGAACTGCCATGGGCTACATCTGTGCAGGGGTTCTAGGTTATCTCCATGAATAGTCCTTGGTTGGAGTATGAGTCTCTGGGAAGACCCCTGTGTTCAAATTTTCTGGTTCTGTTGCTCTTCTTGTGGAGTTCCTGTCCTCTCCAGATCTTACTATTTCCCACTTTTTACATAAGATTCCACGCACACTGCCCAACAGTTGGCTATAAGTCTCAGCGTCTGCTTTGATAGTCTGCAGGGCAGAGCCTTTCAGAGGCCCTCTGTGGCAGGTTCCTAGGTTGTTGCTTGTTTTCTTCTTCTTCTTCTGATGTCCATCCTCTTTGCCTTTTGGGAGGGGGATTGAGCATTTTAGTCGGGGTCCTCTCTCTTGATTAGTTTCTTTAGATGTACAGATTTTAGTAGGTTTATCCTATATTACATGTCTATATGAGTGAGTATATACCATGTGTGTCTTTCTGCTTCTGGGACAGCTCACTCAGGATGATCCTTTCCAGGTCCCACCATTTACCTGCAAATTTCATCACAGGCTCTAAGAGCAACAATCAATAAATGGGACCTCATGAAACTGAAAAGCTTCTGTAAAGGAAAGGACATCGTCATCAAAACAAAATGAATGCCTACAGATTGGGAAAGAATCTTCACCAACCCTTTATCTGACAGAGGGCTAATATCCAGTACATATAAAGAACTAAAGAAGCTGAAAAGCAGCAAACCAAGTAATCCAATTAAAAAAATGGGGAACAGAGCTAAACATAGAATTCTCTGTAGAGGAATATCGAATGGCAGAGAAACACTAAAGAAATGCTCAACGTCATTAGCCATTAGGGAAATGCAAATCAAAATGACCAAGATTTCACATTACACCCATCTGAATGGACAAGATGAAAAACTCAAGTGACAACACATGCTGGAGAGGTTGTGGAGAAAGGGAACCCTCCTCCACTGCTGGTGGGAATGTAAACTTGTGCAACCACTCTGGAAATCAATCTGGTGCTTTCTCAGACCACTAGGAATAGCGCTTCCTCAAGATCCAGTCATACCACTCCTAGGCATATATCCAAAAGAGGTGCAAGTACACAAAAAGAACATTTGCTCAACCATGTTTGTAGCAGCTTTATTTGTAATAGCCAGAAGCTGGAAACAGCCCAGTTGCCTGTCAACTAAAGAATGGATGCAGAAATTGTGGTACATCTACACAATGGAATATTACTCAGCAATGAAAAATAAGGAAATCATGAAATTTGCTTTGCGCTTATATTAATGCACCTCACAATCCTCACCAGCGAAGCTCCTATTTGCAGTAGATGGTGATAAACACAGGGACCTACAACAAGCCACGGTACAGCGAAAAGGCGACTGAAACATGCTCAGCTCTGAAGAGATGCTTAAATCATACATCCTTCTGTCAAGACTCAGGGATCATTATGGAAGAAGAGGCAGAAAGAGTGTAAGACCCAAAGGTGGTGGATAAATATAAGGAAGCGCTGTCCTCCAGATACAACAGGGCGGCTGCACATTCACATTCTCGACAGCCATAACAGCATGCCAAGCCCCGTGCAGGCTCAAGCTAGACACATACCCTTAGGTGAGGAACTATTAGCCGTTGATAGCTTCTGGGAGAGTCGGGGAGTCGGTTTTCTTTTAGAATATTACTACTGATGGATCAACTGTGCCACAGGAGAAGGTCACATATCCTTAAATATGTGAATAGCACAAACTGGACTTGATAGGAGATACAAGATACAAAGCTAGGAGTGTAAGGAGGAGCGGCATATCTGGGAGGACTTTGAGAGGGGGATGAATATGGTCAAAACACATTGCAAAAGCATTCTCAGAGAACTAATGAAAATAAGAGATAAATAATAAGTACTACATGCATACATACATGATCATAGCAAAGTGCTCTGCATGAGTAAAAGTAACCTTGCAGTTTCTAAAAGGTGAAAAGCAGAATTACAGTGATCCAAGCCCAGTCTGCTCTTCTTGCATTATTACAGAGCTCAGAGAGCATCCTGACTCTCATGACCTTTGTGGCGTTGGGTAAATTATAGGTTTCTCCTCACATGAGTTAATAAAAGCTCAATTCTATAAGATAGATACTAAAAGCTCTCTTCTAACGGGTAGTCAAGTCAATGTTAGTACAAAAGAAATACTCGTTACTAAAGCTGAACTGAGTTCAATGTGGCTTTTGGCAAGTCATTTCTCCCTTCCAAAAGCTTGTTCTCAAACCTTGAGGGTTTCTAGCTGCTTAGTCTGTCAAGGAAAACAATAGAAAGAAGTTGGTCTCATTGAATAGATCATAATAAAGTCACAGTCTGTCTCATTATGACTCACTAGTTCAGACAGAAACAAGGTGGGTATCCAGTTCCAGGACCTTGCAGTATCGCCAGTCTTAAATCCATTAATAGAAACACCAAGTAGAGTTCCCTGAACGAGTCTTCGTACTAATCAGGAAAAGAGTGGTCTCTATCAGCATGCTACTCAGCAATGCAGAATCAAGAATTCCCCTCTTCGGGGAGGGGTGATACGCACCTTTAGGCCCAGCACTCTGGAGGCAGAGGCAGTAAGATCTCTGAGTTTGAGGCCAGCCTGGACTACAGAGTGAGTTTAAGGATAGCCAAGGCTACACAGAGAAACAGTCTTAAAAAGCCTCGATAGATAGCTAGGTAGGTAGACAGACAAACAGATAAATAGATAGACAGATGTGTTTAAAAAAAAACATTCCCCTCATCATTGAGTTGTTTATCAACTCAGTGTCATTGTGGAAAATATCTTCTACAAAAAGAGAACAAATCGCTGAAATATGAATGCTAACTGTAGAGTACCTGGGAAAAGTATTTGATATACAACCTCTATACAGTCTTTTAGCTTATGCTCATAGATACCCAATGACGTAAATTAATGCCTTCACACCAATTCTCTGGGCAAGAAAATAGAACCTTAGGTCATGGAACTAGCCTAGAATCACGTGCCAGGTGTGTGTGTGTGTGTGTGTGTGTGTGTGTGTGTTTGATTATGAAGTGTTCAGTTCTAGAGCCACTGCTTCTGATCGGCTTCTGCATTCCCAACATGGGCCACATGCACGGCCTTTCTGGGAGAGTCTGCTCTAAGTGGCCCTCAACCTGTACATAGGTTTTCAGGGCCCTGAAAGCCAGAATGTTCCGTCAGAAATGCGTGCACTGCTGTGCACAGCATTTGCTTGTACAGAGATCGGAAACTATTGTGATTTCAGAGCAGTGCCAACTGGCTATATCATTGCTTAAAAAGAAATCCTACCCTCATATGACCTGTTCGTGAGTCTTTCTGATCTCTAAATCAGAATAATTCCTCGGTACCACAATCTCTACTTTCTTCTAAACCAAGAGTAATCCTACCATTCAATCCTTCTTAACACAAGAGACAGTGAAGAAATTCAAGTGTCTCAGAATGTTGGGTGGAGAGATTATGTGATATCCTAACCAGATCATGAGACTGGGAACAATGACATCAATGCTGAGATTCATCTGTCCTGCAACCAGGGGCTTTGCAGGCAATTGAATTAATTGCCTATTTGTCCTGGCACTGGAAAAGACCTACCTATCAATTTTTAATTTTTAATTATGAAAATAATCCATTTTACTTTGCATAAACGTGTCATTTCCGTCATATATGCATGAAGAAACTGAGAGGAATTTTTACTTTTAATTTGAGGATAAACAAATTACAAGTAAGATATGTAAGGAGATTTTTTAAAACACAAATATTAATGCAGAACAATGACCCTCCAAGTAGCTATGTAAGGTTTAACACTTGTGTAGTCTAGCTACTGATGCTAATTGTATCCAATACCCACCTACAATTGTTAATTGGCTGAATATTTGAATTGGGCTGGGTGCATTATGGGTGCTTTCTGTGGGGCACTTACAGTTTGTATTTAACCCCCATTGCAGCTCTAGGTTAAAGGCAAAGAGAGTCAGACAAAAAGGCAAAGTCACATGATGGCTTGGGAGCAGGAGAATCTGGACTTGAACCCAGAACATGTTGCCTTGAGCTCTTTGTCAGGACTCTCTGACTCACTGTTACTCCTGACATGTCAAATTCAAGCCTGGGGCAAATTGTAAGCATGAAGAACCATTGCTGAGGGAAGTCATGCCCTCGCTTCCCTTTCGGGAAAGATGACAAAAGCTCTCAAGACTGAGAGTGTCTGGAAGGATACAGGTAACTAACTGGGCGAGCCAGGGTCTGTCCACACGGCAGAGTCTCAGAGAGCTGCCTCCATCAAGAGGGTTCAAAGTCTGACCACATAGTATACCGATGGGTGCACACCACCCTCTGGCCTGCAGACTCTCAGCTACACGTGAACAGGGTTAATCTTACAGAAACTATTTTCTACGTGGTGACCGAGGGTAAAGACTTACAGGCTTCTGCTGTCCAGAAAAATCATGTTCTAGAGTCCAATATCCTCAGCTAATCTCAGTTTTTACTCCCCTCAAATGTTCTTTAAATACCTTTAAGTATTCCGTTTTTTAGAAACTTCTAGAATTACATATTGTTTCTCCATCTTCAAACTGAGGTGAGCTGTTCATAATCACTCAACCCATGAAAGCCAGTCAAACAAGACCTAGTGGCCGCTGTCCACCCCCCATGCTCTGCCCCGAGCATGGCCCCACTGAGGTCTTTGGCAGGATGAGCTGGCTCCTGCATGACTGATGTTTCTCTCCTAGAGCGGTGGGCCTTGTTTACAAACAAGCTTGGGACAAAGACAAGTCTGTGTGCCGTGAGAATAGATGAACCTCTGTGCCTACATAGTACATACCAGAGAGTGTAACCATGAGCTGATACGTGGTAAATTCAAAATAAGCTGAAAGGTGGCTGCTAACCTGGAAGGTCACTGTCAAGCCATCTAAGGTGCAGAAATCCGAAAAGACAAACACAAGAGTCTTATCATATTGCCAACTGACTTAGGGCAAAACCGCATGTGTGGACCTTATTTTCAGCACAGCCTTCACTGAACATCAAATAAGAACCAAGAAGCATGTTAGCATCTTAGAGTACAAACATAGGTTGTAGTCAGCATGAACGAAAAGCTGGTCACCGCAGCAATTGAAGCAACAAACATCCATGTCATCTTAATCCAAGTGGAACAAATCTGTCTGGTTTTCTGTCTGAGGCAAAACCTGTTTTGAAAGCTTACTCTCTTAGCCCTAGATATCAAAAAGTACAGGGGTATTACTGTTCTCCGCTGTTAAAACAAACTGCTAGAAAGTTCTCAGTGGTGAACCATTCAAGGAGACAAAATCTCCATGGTGGAAGCTAAAGACATTCTCCTGTAAGTTATCAGTTTGCAAATAAAATGCTCCCAGTATTCTACCATGACCAATGTCCAACTGTCTAGTTCAGAGGTAATCTGAGCTGGGAATAATCAGGACACTATTGCCAACCTAGCAGCCCACCATTTCCTATTCTAGGAGAATCCTGATTTGATCATGTGTTCCCTTGGAGTGAAAAAGTAGAGTCTAAGCCCTCAGACTAAAATAGGGCCGGTCTGCAGCCATCTGACAACCCCATTCCCACTGATTGGCTTGAGGTTAACTACAAATCATTTCCCAGCCTGACAGATAATATGAGTGTTTACAGTGAAAAACACAAATACCTTTACTTCTCTGATAATGTAACAGTTCGTGATAAAGATGTGTCTGTTACCATGAATGATATGATGCTTGGAGACACCTTGTCATCTCAGAACCGGGACAGATGACATGAGCCAGAAAAATGGCTCAGCAAGTAAATGGTGGGAAAGGCCCAAGTTTAATGTCTGGGAGCCACAGGGGTAAAGGAAAGAACCGATTGCCACGAGTGAGTTCTGACAACGCACACACCATAGGTGTCATAGAAAGGCCTTGGCAGACATTTACGCAGTGAATAATTAATAAGTAAATAAATGATGTCTAAAAAGGGAAAAGTTAAATGGCACTGTCAATGTGACAGGCTTAGAAGAGGCTTGACAAATGTGGTCAGGTTCCTGAGGCACATTTGAAACCAACCAGCTTGGGATTTCCTGCTATGTGAGACCATAATAAGCAGTTGCTTATGCAAATGATCACACTACCTTATCCAAAATGCAAAGAGAATCAAGAGAAGGGGCAGAATTTCAACCTCAGATATGTCAGATGCTAAAGCCTCTGACTGGGTCCTTTATGCCAGGATTAAAGACTTTTAAAAGCTAAGTAAGAAATGGACATTCAACCGCCTACTTTCTCTGAAGGTTACCCTGGTACTCTACAACAACAACTGTCCTCGCTGCAAATACTGGTGAGTTCGAGGTGACCCCAGGAGCTCTGCTTCCAAATCCTGAATCCAGTCCTCTGAATAGCAGCCAGGCGCACGCTGAACAGCACAGTTCAGCACGGTTTGATTGCAGAAACCTTAGGGGTTCAAATCTAAAGAGCAGAAACATTAAGAGTTCTTGCCACCCGAATGAATACTGCTTGTTTCTGTTGTGTGAAATCATTGCTTTAAAACTTTCTCCAGATCAGAGGAAGGCAGATGACGGCACAGGGAGTAGAGCACTCGCTGCGCAGCGTGAGGAGCTCAGTTCAGATGCCCGGGGACCACACACACAATGTGCATATGGTCACACACAGGCATGGGCTTACACTTATGCACACATACATGTACATGCACGCACGTGCACACACACACACACTTTCTGTTTTATAAAGGTAAAGAGTGCTGTTCCACGTGATTCAAATTTCTGAAGGCATCTGTGTGTTTAGTTAACACCAAACACCTCCCAGCTTCTTTTTTTTTCTTCTTCTTTTCCTTTTTTACTGGCTAAATGATAATCAGCATCTGCTGAGAGGAGAGGGATACATTTCTTATACAAGTCCAAATTACTCTAAGACCATATAATACGGTGCTGGAGACGCGGCTCTGTGGTAGGGCACTTTCTCGGTCTGCATGACACCATCAGTTGAAATCTGGTGTGGGGGAGGGGTAGCGTTCAAACTAGAAGGGTAGTAACATTCGCTCTGAGCATGGATCAAAACGACTGTGGCTTGAGGAGGGAGGGAGGCATTGGATGGGTGGGGTCTTTTATAAGAAGTTTGGTTTTGGGCTCTCAGGATTTCAGTTTAGGTATTTCTCCACAATTGAGTGGTGATGGAAGAAGAAAGGAGGCAATATACCTCTTATGATCAATGATAGTCTTGTTGAAAATCTGGCTTACTCAGAGCGTGGTCAAAGGGCCAGGACCTTGGGGATCTAAAGACTAAGGCTGAAAATGCAGGGCCTCAAGCCCCAACCCAGAGTGGCAATGTGAAGACTGCAAGACTGGAAGACAGGTGACTTCCTGCTCCGTGGAGTCTGAGAAGAGTGATGGGAGCAACCGTTCTCCGCCTCGGCTGCGCTTGCAGTTTTCTGAAGAGCTTGAAGAAGACCCAGTACGCAGCTCAAGGTCAGACATTTGAATTGTGTAGATGCAGCTGGAGCTTTGAGGTTCGTTGGAAGTTTTGAGAATGAGTATTTGGCCAGGGCTGAGAATTTGCAGGCCTGGTGAGCTGGCACTTCCAGCTTACTTGCTCTCCTTTCTAGGAAGCATATGGGTTCCTGTTTAGACTTGAAGCCAGGAGGCTCCGCAATGAGAATTCTTTAAGACAGGTGGAGAACATTTGACAGCTCAACTGAGAAAGGAGCGCTGTGCATTCTGCAACAGATATTTCCTTACAAACGCACATGTACAAAACCCTTTTATTTTGTGCCTTAAATATTTATCATGCACTGTGCTAGACAATCATCTCCATTATGTCTAAACATCCCACATACTCTACAAAGAAGGTGTGTCATCCTTCTCTCACAGATTGGGAAACTGAGGCTAAGACATCTTAAAGATATTTTTTTTTTCCAAAGTAGCACATCTCATGAACAGGACTGTCAGGATTTAAGGGCAGATTTCTGATTGCCTCCAAAACCAAAAACATCTTTCCTTGCCCTCGCTACTTCAATAGAAGCACAAATCATGCTTCATAGTCACCTGGTTTATTGCTTTGGTAAATGTGTAAAAGCAATTCTCTCATAAGGCAGAGTCACTTGATGAATTTGGTGCATATTTGCTACTTTACACACTATAAGGCTTATTCAGTTTTTCTTGAAGAAAATAGAGTCCAAACTCCAGTTGGTCCTCCACAAGGACAAATTTGAAGACAAACAACTTGGGTTACTTCATCTCCTAGTTGCCCGGCTTCTCTCACTCTGAAGTCTTCCATAAAGTGAAATTCAGCTTACGTGAGAGGAATGGCTTAGTGGCACAAATGGAGATTTCTGATTATTGCCTCCTGGATAGATTTAAGTCCTCTAATTTCCTGAGCGAAAAGAAGCCATCAAAACATTATTCCTCTGTAGGAATTTACCTGCCCTTGCATGGTAATTCTTCCCAAAAAGAAGGCCCAGGAACAAGCTGTGGCCTTGTACTTAGACCGCCTCCAAACGGCATCTACTCTGCCTGTGACAAGACGTCATCCTTTTGAGCAAGTATCACGTGATGTGCCAGCATGTGTACTTCTTGGTACTGCAGTATGCATCTGCAATTTCAGATTACCACCTAGTTGTAAGGTCAAAGAAGCAAGCCTGCCTCGAATGAATTCAACGGCTAGTGAAAACCACGAGAAAGGATGCGAAGATCAGCCTCAGGACACAGTGCCCACACAAATGCCCACGCCTTTCAAAGAGATACCTCGAAGGCTCTGGCAGGTGGCCTTTTCACACGCAAATATTTTGTTCTAAGAACATACAAGACCATTCACTCAACCTTCATGGCAACTGTTCAAGGACCCTTCTACTGGCTTCATTTCACTTATGGAGAAGCTGAGGCTGGTTAAGCTACTTGAATAAATTTACTGTTAATAACTTCCTAACTTAAAGCAGCTGTGGCCTCGGCCAAGTCTAGCCCAACACTGCCACCTACGGGTATGATGAAATATACCTGTTTACTAAACTTTACCGGGGTGCCATCCAAATGGAAAAGTCCTCCAAGGGTCTGACCAAAATCTGATTCTCTCCGTTTCTCTCCACCACACAACATTGACTTTCATTTAAGGAAATAGCCGTGCTTAGGAACCATGAAGTCAGAGGGTTCTGACCCATCCTAGCTCAGCGGGTCAACACGTTCTCACACCGTTTCCAAGAGCGGTCAACTTACTCTGCTTGACCTGAGTCAAGATTTGCAACTGTCATTGGGGATTATGAGAAGAAAAAGAAAGAAAGAAAGAAAGAAAGAAAGAAAGAAAGAAAGAAAGAAAAAAAGCTTTCTAACTGCAAGAAAGGTATCTTTGTGACTGTGATGCCTTAGCTAGGATGAGGACAAGGCCAGAACGAAGATAGACAGAGGCAAGATCTTGACCAAACTTGTCTGATGTTGGGTCACCATTTTGTTTTCAGTTTTAGGTACCCCCAGATCTACTTTGTTATTTAATTCCCATTGGGTTTTAAGAAGGCAAACTCTCTTGGCTGCTGTGTCTATTTCATTTACTTTAAATGATTTCAGGTGAAGAATTTTTTTTAAACAGGCTACAGTGAGGGCCCTCACTGTGGACATCTTCAGGAGGATGAAGAGGCAGAGCTGCCTCTAAGGGAACACAGTGTTCGGGTAACTCTTCCAGAGATCATCCACATGTCACCCTTTGAAATACATCGGAGAGGGTATAATGAGTAAAGATGTTCATGCTGAGTCAACCAGTGTTCTTTTCACCCATTTGCGTAACTGCATGAAATCCAACTTCTGTCAAACTCAAGGAAAGCAAACTTCATTTCCTGCATATTTGGTGGAAATGCAGTCATGGGTAGCTACTAAGAACAGGAAATTATATTGAGAAATAAAAACATGACCAAACAGATTGTTCTCGAGTCGTGGGAAACCATTCTTCCCATGGAACTTTTCAGAAGAATGCAAGAAATTAACCAGACATGGTGGTACATGCCTTCAGACCCTGTCTTTGTGAGGATAAGAATTTGACACCAGCCTAAGCTAGATAGAAAATCCTGCCTTTGTAAAATAAGATCAAGCGTAAAATGGCTCAGGAAACCTTGGGCAGTGTAACTCAGTCCTCCACACTGGCCTCACTTGTCAAGGGTGGCAGAATTTGGCCCCTGGTGGGTGGGCAGACCCTGCTGTTACTAGGATCCCTCTCCAACTCAGGTTCCATCTGCATCTCAGCACCTCCCCTTCTGCGTCTGTTATGCTTGGCCCAAGTCTAGTTAGAAGGAAGCCTCCAAGTATCAAGTGTCCTTCCATGGGCCAGAAAAGATGGCTCCATGGATAAACCCTTTGCCCCACAAATGGGAGGACAGGAGTGAGGGTGAGGGTGCAATCTTTAGCACCAAAGTCAACATGGGTTTTGTGGGGCGCCGTGCCTATAATTCCGGGAGACAGAGACATATGATCCCCCAGCTAGACAGACAAGCAGAGTCTGCCCGCTCTGGGTTCAGGGAGAGACCCTGTCCCAGCAAATAAGGTGCAGAGAAATCAATGAAGACACCTGACATCAACCTCTGGCTCTCGCAGGCCTGTACACACAGCGCATGAGTTCACCTACCTGCAAACATATGCCTCCGGGTGCACAGCACAGCTCAGGAAATAATGGTGGCTGCCACCAAGCTTGATGGCCTGAGCTGGACCTCTGGACCCATGTAGTGCAAGTTATCCTTGAATCCCCACAGGTACAGTATAGCAAATGCACATACGATACACAGCACACACACACAAAACTATTTAAAAAAAAAAGGCAATATAAGAATATGCCAGACAAACAGAAACTGGATTATCATATCTTTTGTAAACAGTTCTACTGTAATACTGCTGAACATGAGAACTAATTCAATTTACATATTTGAATATGCATCTAGTTACACATTTAAGGGAAGAGGAAGGTTAATGAGTACTTGTCAAAATTCTTGCTCCCCTGTTTACTGTCTAAAGTGTTTTGGGAACTGAGAAAAGATACTGTTTAATTTAGTAAAGTTAACCTGGAAGGATAGATTATGATAAATCAAACTAGAATTTTCTCTTGGTATTTTTTTGAGGGCCGGGAAACCTGTTTTGTTCACCAAATAATTTATCTGTATCAAGTTGAAATCAATCATCGATGAGCGGTTGAGGTTCTCCAAAAGGATCATACCTGAATTCAAAGAACACCGTGGTGGGCGTGGGGGTGGCAGTGCACAGTATGAGCTCAGGACAACAGGACTCGGGGGGAACTTGGGAAGCAGGAACACTCCCGAAAGGGCTTTGTCTGGAGGTAATAGACTTGTGTTAACGGGCCTCTTAGATCTTATCTGAAAGGAAGAAGATGAAGGTTTGATGAAAACTGTCCTCAGAGGAAAGGAAGGGCCGCCATTCTGCTTAGTCAGGGCTGAGGTAGGCTCGGCTCTATAGCTTAAACCATGTACGTGTTTTGTGGGTTCAGGCACGTCTGCGGGTTCTTGCTTCATCACAACCTGGCATGGTTCCATCTGATAGGAGGGTTTTATGAAACTGCCTGTTTCAGATTGGGAGTCTCAGAAGCAGCCATCTCTTTCTCAAAATCACATCTGCAAGTGTCTAAATATGTACAGCAAGTTTATTCACAAGGAAAAAAAAAAACAAGGTCTGTAAAGATATTTAGGAATAAATATGTGAGCAGGGGTTGTTTTTTACCAAGTTAAGAGCAGCTTTCAGTAAAAAGTTAATAAAGTTTCTCATTTTCTTCATTCAAATTTGGATAAATTTTAGATGTTTTTCAACAAAGGAAGAAGAGATACAGGGTGTACGGGAAGGAGTCTGTTGGCACGGCTGGCTCGAGGCCTTACCTCTTCGTAGGGTTTTTAACTCCCACCCTGTGGAGCACGTGTGTCTTCATGGAGCTCCAACGTGCCAGACAATTCTTGCTCGTGTGACTTACAGTGAGGTCACTGGCAGAGAGGATCAATGTGATAATCGTGGAGATCAGCTTAGATTATGTTACAAGCAGAAAAGACTTGTGGAGAGTCCACGGACCTGTGTAATTGCTCAATCCATCTGAGAGAGAATTCTTCTTGGATGGGAGGAGAAGGGAGCGCTGTGGCCACATTAGTGGCTGTGTACAGTTTAACTGAGGTCGGGCTCCTTCGCTCTACCAAGCACCGTGGTTACGATGGGCAGGGCTGTCCCTGACTGGATTTGTGACAACAGTCATCCGTCAGTCTCACTTGCTTTCTTCAGGAGCCAAAACGTGAAATATGAGCACCGCTCTTCTCATGTCCTCTAGATCTGTGAGGCTGGCACTAGTTTTCCCTGCCTGGCCTTCGGGATGCTGTGCGCGTCTGTAAATTATTTGGGCCAAGGTGAGCAGCTGACGAGGATGGGGTAGTTGTGTCCATTGATTGTCTCCGCTAACTCAGCCGTCACTTGATGCCAGAGAATGTTACTTGTGACAGCTCCCAAGGGCACGTATCCCAGTTACGAATTTGGAAACGGGGAAATGACTTGGAGCTGGGTCAGCTTGTGGGCTCACCAGACCAAGAAAAGCATCAAGACCTCCCATGGGACACGCGCATCCGGCGAGAATTTCCGTCACATGCTGGTTTACGCTCCGCATTCCTACTTTCCTGACTCCCTTTACCAAAGTCAGAGGCTCCGAAGGTTAATTTCCACACGACACAAACAGTCAAAATTATAGGCACCACTTGCCGATTTCTGACAAATAGTCCCCGTTGTACAGCCCCTAGGAAGGCAGACAGTGTCTTTCATCCCCAGAGCTTTCTAGTAGTGCTCCCTGGTCAGCCCCTCGCGCCATCCTCGGCTTCTAGCAGGCTTTTTTTCTACATCCTGCCGCTACAGTTTTATGATTGTAAGGATCCTTGGTAATCAAACTCATGCGTCACTTCTCATCCCGGCTGGCTTCTCGGGCACAGAGTGACGTTTTTTGAAATTCACTTACGCTGACGCGTGAATGAGTCCTCTCATAGTGCTCCGCAGCCTTCCACTCCGTCATCCATCAGACGCAGCGGTTTACTGAGCTCTTCAGAGATGTCTGCACATTTGAATTGTTTCCATCTGGGCCTGCGTATCATGAGCAAAGCTGCTGCTGCGAACACTTTCGCTAAAGTTGGTCAGCATGTTTCCATTTCCCTTTTCGCAAGAAGAAAAATCAGCAGATTGGAATCTGAAATCCTCCCAGTGTGGAAGTTCCTTGAACATGTGAAGCCAGAGAACTACTCTATCTTTTTTTTTTTTCTTACTTGTTTGTTTTTGTTTTGTTGGGGCTTTGTTTGTTTGCTTTGTTTTGCTTTGCTTTTTTGAGACAGGGTTTCTCTGTGTAGCCCTGGCTGTCCTGGATGGAACTCACTCTGCACACCAGGCTGGCCTTGAACTCAGAAACCACCTGTGTCTGCTTCCCAAGTGCTGGGATCAAAGGTGCGCCCCACCATTGCCCAGCTACCGCTGCCCAGCTTAGGGCTACTATTTCTGAGCCCCTAAAAAGCTCATACACGCATGAACAGGTGGTGCATCTTGTTCTACATTTATACTTGTTTGTGTTTATACTATGGGGTAGTATAATCATCGCTAGCTTCCTTTTCAGTGTCAACACCGGCCCTGTGTGGAGGAGGATGGAACCGTTGGAGGATTTTTATAACTTCACAGATGTTTGGAAGAGCCTATTCTGTGTAGCTGTAGCTTCATAATTCCTGAAATTATATGTTATTCATCTTTCCCCAAAACAAGCTCTCTGGTACCATCCTCTTCTCTCTCCCTTCCTTCCAGTTGTCATGGGACAGCCAGCCATCTTGAGTGGTTGAGTCTTGAGTGTCTTTCCAAGCCTAGTCCTCCATGTCTGGAACCTCTGGACTAACACCTCTGCCTTGCTGTCCCTCCAGGGTGCTGTTGGAGAAGGTGGCACGGCAGCTCCAGGATTCACTGACTGCCCGGTATAGCGTAGTGAGACATCTCCTCTCATCTCTCCACATGCCCCAAAGCCCTGCTCTCCTTTTCTCTCCTTCCACCTGACTCTTTTCAATACACTTATCTTTAGGGAAGCAGAAATCGGAATGTAATGAAAAGAGTCAGGTGGGAGGAGAGATGTCTTTTGTCCCAGGGAAGATAGAAGGAGCATAAGAAATAGGAAACAAAGAAGGGAAAAATCTATGCAGAAGCTAAGTATCTTGATGAGGTACGTCATTGGCTTTGCTTCTGGGACTTACCAGGGCCAGTTCGGGATAGCCGCCTCATGATGACTGGAAAAGGGGGGAGTGGAGGGCTAGCAGCTGGAGAAGAGGCTGGCAGAGGGGCCTTATTTTGGGAAAGAGCAATGGCAGGTCATTTCATGAGTTTTCTGGGTGAGAAAGAAAGAAAGAAGGAGAGAGAGAGAGAGAAAGAAAGAGAGAAAGAGAGAAAAAGAAAGAAAGAAAGAAAGAAAGAAAGAAAGAAAGAAAGAAAAGAATAGAAAAGAGGCTCCTCCAACCATTCATAAAATCCCCCAAGACAGATAACTTTCAATCAAAATTGCTGCTTCCTAACTGTGACCTTGAACCTCTGACTGACTCTTCCCAATTTCCTAAAAATAGCAATGGTGCCTGTTTCTACTAAATTCTCTATGTCCTAGGCTTCTCTTTCTGTTTTTACTTTTCTGTGTTGTTTCTTAAGCCCAGCACCTGCTTCCTCGGGCTCCTATATACAGGCTGCAGAACCAACCTGACCAATAACTCCTCTCACTTGTCATGAGACAAAAGTGCGCAGTGAGACCTTTCTGAGGAACAAGTGCTCTCATTTCCACAGTGGCTGTACCAGTTTGCACTCCCGCCAGCAGTGGATGAGTGGTCCAGTTTTAGTTTGTACTTCCCTGAGAGCTAAGGCTGTTGATCATTTCTTTACGTGTTTCTTGGACATTTATGTTTCAGCGCTCTGCCTAGTTCTGTATCCCATTTTTAGCAGGGTCATTTGTTTTTTTAATGAGCAGGGGTTTTTTTGTTTTTTTTGTTTTTTTTCAATTCTTCACATATTCTAGTACCAATCTTCTACCATCCCTATAACCAGGAAGGACCTTCTTCCATTCTGGAGGACACCACTTTGCCCAAACGGTGGTGCCCTCTGCCATACAGCTCCTCAGCCTCGTGTGATCTTATTTATTAATTGCTGGTCTTAGTGCCTGCGCTAGCAGTTCAGAAAGTCCTTTCCTGTGCCATTGAGTTCAACCTATTCTCTGCTTTCTTTTATATTATAAATTCAAGGTATCAGGTCTTCCAGTGAGGTCTTTGATTCATTTGGAGTTGAGTTTTGTGTAGGGTGATAGATACGGATCTATTTTCATTATTCTAGATGAGGCCACTCAGTTTAAAAAGTACCATTTGTTGATGATCCTGTCTTGTATTCTGTGTGTGTGTGTTTTGTTTGTTTGCTTATTTGTTTTGTTTTTTGGCTTCTTTGTAAAAAAAAAAAACCAGGTGCCCATAAGTGTGTGGAATTAATCCTGGGTCTTCAATTCAATTCTGTTGGCAATTGTGGCTGCTTTTATGTTAATCTTATGTTGTGTTTACTCCTATAGCTCTGTAATCCAGCTTGAAATCTGGGTGGCAGAGGCTCTAGCAGTGCATTTACTATGCATGATTGTTTTAGAGATCCTGAAATTTTTGTGCTTCCATATAGAGTTGAAAATTGGGTTTTGTTTTGTTTCCAATTTCTGTGAAGAACTGAGCTGGAATTTTGATAGGGATCACATTGAATCTGTAGCTTGCTTTTCATAGGATGACCATTTTTGCAATATTAATCCTGCAGATGCACAAGCATGGGAGGCCTCTTCACCTGATGTCTTCTTCAATGTCCTCGAGGTTTTAGTATTCGTCTTTCACTATGGCCTGTGTGAACAGCAGTACCACAGTACTGTGTCATCACAATTGACGTCAATACAAAAGTATGAGTCTCGTATCCCAGGACCTCAGCTGTGCTTCAGGACAGTCAGCTGGACTGAGTTCCTTCTTTCATTTCATTTTATTTGTATAATCACTTTATAGCCTCATTCCAGCCCCCTCCCTCCTCTCCTTCCAGTCCCACCTTCATACCTCACTTCCCTCATTCCCCCTTCTCCTTCTTCCCAGAGAAGGGGAGTTCCCCAAGGAATACCCACGTATTCTAGCACCTCAAGCTGCAGCAGGACTAAGCATGTCCTCTCCCACTGAGGCCAGACAAGGCAGTGCAAGTAGGGGAAGGGAATCCAGAAGCAGGCAGCAGAGTCAGAGACAGCCCCTACCCCATGGTTAGGGGACCCACATGATGTCCAAGCTGCACATCTGCTACATGTGGGGGGGGGGCCTAGGTCCAGCCCAGGCAAGCTCTTTGGTTGGTGGTTCAGTCTCTGTGAGCCCCCATGGGCACAGGGCAGTTTACTCTGTAGGTCTTCTTGTGGTGTCCTTCACCCTTCACCCTTCACCCCTCTGATTCCCTCAATCTCTCCCCCAACTCTCGGGGCTCAATCTCTGCTCCATCTTCAACCCTACACTTCTTGAAGGCAGGACAAATTTTGTGTAAAAGGTTTTATGAGAGGGTTGTTGTTCCCTCCCTTCACTGGGAATCCTCCCCCCCACACACACAGACAGAGAGATTCCTGTTCTGTCTCTCGGTCCTTCCCATCACCCCACCCCTCCCCTGCTTTCTTCCCACACCTGATCTCCACCCCCTATCCCATCCAGTTCCCTACCCCCATCCCTTTCTGACATGTATTCCATTTCACCCTCTACGTGAGACCGAAGCATCCTCCCTTTGGGCTCTCATTGATAGTGAGCTTCTGTGGGTCTGGGTATTATAGCCTGGTTATCCTGTGCTTTATGGCTCATATCCACTTATAAATGAGTACATACCATGCATGTCTTTCTGGTCTGAGCTACCTCACTCAGGATGAAATTTTCTAGTCCCATCCATTTGCCGGCAAATTTCATGATGTCATTGTAGTAGCTGGGCAGTATTCCATTGTGTAAATGTACCACAATTCCTTTATCCATTCTTCAGCTGAGGGACATCTAGGTAGTTTCCAGATTCTGGCTATTACGAATAAAGCTGCTATGAATATAGTTGAACAGATGTCCTTGTTGTATGGTAGAGAATCTTTCGGGCATATGCCCAGAAGTGGTATAGCTGGGTCTTGAGGTAGAGCTATTTCCAATTTTCTGATAAAACACAAGATTGATTTCCAAAGTGTTTACACAAGTTTGCACTCCCACCAGCAATGGAGGAGGGTCCTCCTTTCTCCACATCCTCTCCAGCATGTGTTGTCATTTGAGTTTTTTTATCTTAGCCATTCTGATGGGTGTAAGACAGAATCTCAGAGTCATTTTTTTAATTTACAGTGATAACTAAAGACATTGGACATTTCTTTAAGTGCTTCTCAGCTCCTTTCTCTTCTGATAGGCCACAGTTCTCAGGCAATCAAAATATTGAGACAACCTACAAAAGAAAAGAAAAAAAAAAGAATTCGGTTTGTCACTAGAGGGCGCTACAGTCTAAGCCCTAAAATGTAGCTGCCTGGAGCTGTAGTGAAAACACTATTATATTCAGAGTTGGTTTCGCTGTGCTGTATTAATGAATTGCATCGTACTAGTTTGTATCATATGGTATGAATTTATATGGTACATGTGTGGGGGGGTGCTCTTCTGTATGTGCATTGCATACAAACCCCCTGGAGCTGCAGATGGTTGTGAGCCACTCTGCTGCTCTGAGGAATAGAACCAGAGCCCTCTGGGAGAATACCAAGTGCTGTCAACAGTCAAGCCATCTCTCCAGCCACCAGAACTGCACTTGTCATAAGTGCCCCGGCTGTAGATTCCAGCTCAGGAACACAGGTTTGTCTCCTGACCCCCCTCAGCCATCTCCCTTTTGTCATCTAGGAATTACTGAGTCAACAAAGATCATTTATTTCGTGCAGGTGTTTCTTTGATGTTCCCATTTGTGGAAGGCTGACGACATTAGCCAGAGTTGTGAAAGAAAGGCAGACCTGGGATCAGTGACACCTCCTCCCATTCATTACTGTCTAGTGGTCCTCAACTATCCTAAGGCTGCGAGCCCTTAATACAATTCCTCATGCTCTGGTGACCCCAACCATAAAATCACTTTTGTTGCTACGTCCTAACTGTAATTTTGATACTGTTCTGAATCGCCACACTTTTCCAATGGTCTTAAGAGACCCTGTGAAAGGGTCATTTGACCCCAAAGGAGTTGTGAGCCACAGGTTGAGAACTCTCCTTTGACCAGCGGTCGGGTCCCTGGATTAGAGCACCCCCACCTGGAAAAGGGGCCAGCAGTGAGAGTGAAAAGAATTTTACACCAAGATATCGAAAAGAGAAGGCAGAGAAAGATCAGCCTCCATTCCAAGGTTAGTCGGGAACCAGCGATATCACCTGGGAATGTGTGGGCGATGCGAGCTCTCGGGCTCACCATGGGCTTTCCTTCTCAGAAACTCTAGGACTTGAAGCCTGGTTGTCTGTGTTTTAGGACATCTTGGCACACTGGC
The DNA here is from genome assembly GCF_907164565.1 of Psammomys obesus. NCBI lineage: Eukaryota > Metazoa > Chordata > Mammalia > Rodentia > Muridae > Psammomys > Psammomys obesus. Next base: position 2,389,918 of record NW_026585690.1, read on the forward strand.
GCTCACTAAGTTTGAGAACCTGTCCTGTGCACAGTGCCCCGGGCCATCTGAACCTGGAGAACTTGAATTTCCTGACCTAATTTCCCTTGTAGGTTACTGGGGGTACACCCACCATAAAGGTAGACCTCTCTTTCACAATTCAAACAGGATCTTTAGCAAGAAGCCCCTCTTGGGAAATCCCAGAGGCCATTAAAGAGTTATTTAAATACTTTCTCCATTGCTTAAACAAGCTTCTTTTCTTCTCTGAAAAAAAAAAAAAAAATCTCAGGCACTACAAGTTACACATTCAAATTCTTCTATGGCAGAATATGGACTATTTAATGTCCTAAATGACACTTAGGCATTAAAGAGAAGCGCTGTGCATTATGACAGTGAGAGTATCATGGAATCACACAAGGGAACAAGACAGGAGCAAGTTACAGAAGTCGCCTATTACTGGGAGGCTGGAGACTGAGTATTTATGGGGTGTGTTTTTCCTTTCTGTGGCTACCAAGGCCTCCACTGCACCTTCCCCTTGCAATGCAGTCAAAGCTATACATTCCAAACTGCTGCTCTCCCCCGTTCAATGTTATAAAACACCATTGAGCATTAGTCATCAAGAGCAACAGAATGCAGAATCTGGTGTTTTTAGCAACGTGGAAATGGAATGTCTGTAAAACATCCAGTACATGCTGACTCAAAAGTCAATTAAGAACTTCCTGTGTAAGGCAAAGACAAATATAAAATATCTAATAGAAGTTTTTAAAGTCGAGTTCAAGCTTTAAATTTCCAAATGTGAAATACCAAAGCTTTTCCACCTCAAATTAAAAAATTCAGGAAAAACATAGCTGCAGAAATAGCAACAGTAGCAACAACAAAACAAATAGAATCTCCAGTTTCAACAATTGTAATGTAAAATCTGGAAGTATCTAGCATAGTTTCTGTATTTTCAGTAGGCAGCCCACCTGGATGTTCTCTCAACAAACTGCAACTTGAAACAACAAATATAACAGTAAATAAAACAGTGACACTGTTCCTGACACAAAATGTAACACATAGCAAGTTTTAAAAATATGTTACAAACACCAGTTTGACCACATGGAAATTAAGAGGATGCCACAGACGCATCTCCTTTATGAGACGTGTATGGGAGGTAAGTGCTGGGTGTTGTCATTTTTCTAGCTGGCACATACTTGTTCTCTGTGCTGACCAGCTTCGTGGCAACTTGACACAGCTCAAGCGATTTGGGAGGAGGGAGTCTCAATAGAGAAAATGCCTCCCAAAGCCTGTAGGGCATTTTCTTGATTAGTGATTGATGGGGGAGGCTTCAGCCCACCATTGACAGTTCCACCTATGGGCTGATGGTCCTGGGTGCAAACCACGAGGAAATAAGCCAGTAAGAAGGACCCCTCTATGGCCTCTGCATCAGCTTCTGTCTCGGGTCCCTGCCCTGTTTGAGCTCCTGCCCTGACTTCCCTCAGTGACAGACTGTGCTGTGAAACTGTAAGCTGAAATAAACCCTTTCCTCCCCGCCTTGCTTTTGATCACAATGTTTCATCACAGCAAGACAAACCCTAAAACACTCTGTGGCAGACTGAAGGCCCCACAGCGCCCTGTAGACTCATTCGGTCCTCATACAATCGTATTATGTAGAGATTACTACTGTCTGCTTTCTCCCTGGTTCTCAGATTGGGAAAATGAAAACGGCGAGAAGTCAAGCTGGAGATGGGATTTCTGTTGAGGCAATGTGTGGTGTGAGCCCTGGGCCACTGGGTGCTCCCTGGAGTCCATCTAAAAGGCACCGCCCAGGCAAGTCTACCTGGCCGCGCCATTCAAGTCGAGTCCACTGATACTGCAGAGATTCTTCTACAGAAGCTTTCTTGTTCAGCCCTGGGCTTGCAGCTACGCGCCCCGGAAGTCGGAACCTCTGCCTGCAGGATACAAATGACAGGCCAGGATGAAGGAATGCCGCGTTCCCGGACACGTCTCCTGAAGACTTAGAACACCGAGTTTCTTCAACATCTTCCCTTCCCCCAGAGCCCCCACTCTACTTTTCCTACATAACTTTTCCTCCAGTAACAAGCTTCTGCATAACCAAGAGCAACAGAAACCACGCCCCCTTTCCTCACTAAACTGAAGGCCTGCTGGTCAATGGAGGGCCTATCTGCTGGTCCTTGGTCTTGAAGGACAGTATACTTGAAATATAAAGAGAATGTAAGGCTGACATCATGTAGCTCAATAAACTGTCTTGAACGCTGTAGCAATTGCCTAATGCCAGCTGTGGTCACCATTTAATGAGCTAGGGCTAGCTGGATCATGTCCTCTCGCTAACCTATAAAGAACCTCAGGTGTTCTGTTCAGGAAGTTGTCTCCTGTGCCAAGGAGTTCAAAGCTCTTCCCCACTTTTTCTTCTAACAGATTTAGTGTGTTTTACATTGAGGTCTTTAATCCACTGGGACTTTGTTTTTATGAAGGGTGATAAATATGGATCTATTTGCATTTTTCTGCATGTAGACATCCAGTTAGACCAGCACCATTTGATGAAGATGCTGTCTTTTTTCCATTGTATAGTTTTGGCTTCTTTGTCAAAAATCAAGTATCTGTAGGTATGTAGGTTTGTTTCTGGGTCTTCTATTCGATTCCATTGATCCACTATTCTGTTTCTATGCCAGTATCATGTGGTTTTTATTATTATTGCTCTGTAGTAATGAGATCAGAGATGGAGATACCTCCAGATGATCTGTTGTTGTACAGGATTGTTCTGGCAATTCTGGCTTTTTTGTTTTTCCATATGAAATTGAGAATTGTTCTTTCAAGTTCTGTAAAGAATTGTGTTAGTATTTTGATGGGAATTGCATTGAAACTGTAGATTGCTTTTGGCAGGATGGCCATTTTCACTACGTTAATCCTACTGATCCATGAGCATAGGAGATCTTTCCATCTTCTGTTATCTTCAATTTCTTTCTTCAGAGGCTTGAAGTTGTTTGTTTTTTTGTTTTTTTTTTTTCAAACAGGTCTTTCACTTGCATGGTTAGAGTCACACCAAGGTACTTTATGTTAATTGTGGCTATTGTGAAGGGCGTAGTTTGCCTAATTTCTTTCTCAGCCCTTTTGTCTTTTGTGTACAGGAGGGCTACTAATTTTTTTTTTCAGTTAATTTTGTATCCAGCCACTTTGCTGAAGGTGTTTTATCAGCTGAAGGAGTTTTCTGGTAGAATTTTTGGGGTCACTCATGTATACTATCAGTGATACTTTGACTTCTTCCTTTCTGATTTGTATCCCCTTGATCTCCTTTAGTTGTCTTATTGCTCTAGCTAGGACTTCAAGTACTATGTTGAAGAGATACAAAGAGAGTGGGCAGCCTTGCCTTGTCCGTGATTTCAGTGGCTCTTTTTAGGTCAACAATCAATAAATGGGACCTCATGAAACTGAAAAGCAAAGGATACTGTCATCAAAACAAAAAGACTACCTACAGATTGGGAAAGGATCTTCACCAACCCTATATCTGACAGAGGGCTAATATCCAGAATATATAAAGACCTCAGGAAGTTAAAAGGTGACAAATCAAGTAATCCAATTTAAAAAAATGGGGTACAGAGCTAAACAGAGAATTCTTAATAGAGGAATATCAAATGGCAGAGAAACACTTAAAGAAATGCTCAATATCCTGAGTCATCAGGGAAATGCAAATCAAAATGATCCTGAGATTTCACCTTACACCCATCAGAATGGCTAAGATCAAAAACTCAAGTGACAACATATGCTGGAGAGGATGTGGAGAAAGGAGAGCCCTCCTCCATTGCTGGTGGAAATATAAACTTGTAGAACCACTTTGGAAATCAATCTTATGCTTTCTCAGACAATTAGGAATAGTGCTACCTCCAGATCCAGCTATACCACTCCTAGGCATATATCCAAAAGATTCTCAAGTATACAACAAGGACATTTGTTCAACCATGTTCATTGCAGCTTTATTTGTAATAGCCAGAACCTGGAAACAACCCAGATGCCCCTCAACTGAGGAATGAATACAGAAATTGTGGTACATTTACACAATGGAATACTATTCATCAATTAAAAACAAGGAAATCATGACATTTGCAGGCAAATGGTAGGAACTAGAAAAGATCATCCTGAGTAAGTATCCTAGAAGCAAAAAAACACACAGGGTATATACTCACTTATAAGTGGATACTAGACATATAATATAGGATAATCATACTAAAATCTGTACACCTAAAGAAGCTAAGCATGAAGAAGGACCCTGAGTAAGATGATAATCCTCATTCAGAAAAGCAAACGGGATAGACATCAGAAGGGAAGAAAGCAGGGAACAGGACAGGAGCCTACCACCGAGGGCCTCTGAAAGACTTTAATACCCAGCAGGGTATTAAAGCAGATGCTGAGACTCATAGCCAAACTTTGGGCAGAGTGCAGGGAATCTTATGAAAGAAGGGGAGAGAAAAGACCTGGAGGGGACAGAAGCTCTAAAAGGAAAGCAACAGAACCAAAAATTCTGGGCCCAGAGGTCTTTTTTGAGACTGATTCTCCAACCAAGGACCATGCATGGACATAACCTAGAACCCCTGTATGGATGTAGCCTATGGCAACTCAGTGTCAAAGAGGGTTCCCTAGTAAGGGAAAAAGAAACTGTCTCTGACATGAACTCAGTAACTGGCTCTTTGATCACCTCTGCCTGAGAAGGGAGCAGCCTTGCCAGGCCACAGAGGAAGATAATACAGACAGTCTTGATGAGACCTGATAGGCTGGGGTCAGATAGAAGGGGAGAAGGACCTCCCCTATAAGTGGACTGGGGGAGGGGCATGGGAGGAGATAAGGGAGAGAGGGCAGGATTGCAAGGGAATGAGGAAGGGGGCTACAGCTGAGATACAAAGTGAAAAATTATAATTAATAAAAATAAATAAATTTAAAATAAATAAGTAAACAAATAAATAAATAAACAATAGTGTTATTTATATTACTATTCAGATAGTGTTAGCCTCATTCTATACACAAGCAAACAGAAACTTCTGCATTCTGCTGTCTTCACTCTAGCTATACTTGCTTTATCCTTGAGTCTTTGAGTTTTCTGTCCCTTCCTGCCACAACTGTTTTTAGGGCTTCCCTCCCATTCCTCTCAACCTGGAATACTGTTTAGAACTATTTCAGTGTGTAATTGCACATCGATTGGAATCATTTTCAAGTAACATTTGTCTCCAAATTGACCCTCCGAGTTTCATAAGAACAAGGTCTATAAATGTCTTCTGCTGACTCATATCACGAGGAGTTCAGCCTATGCCAGGGACAGAGTAAGAAATCAATAATATAGATTACCCTTATAGGCAAAGCTTGGGACCAAACTCAATTCTCAATTCTGTCTAAGCCCAAAGCCAGATCTTTTTGAGATGTGGCTTGCTGCCTCCAGCAGTCATATTAATTTAGAAAGAGAAATCCTTTTTTAAAAAAACTATAAAACAATGCAAAAATATAGAGCCTGGCAGGTGATGGCACTACTGTAATTGCAAAGTTCTGGGCTGGTCAAGGTCCTTGGCTTTTGGGACTTGTGGAGCTGGCTCTGTCCTGTCTGTGTCTGTCATGGCTCTCTCTCTCTCTCTCTCTCTCTCTCTCTCTCTCTCTCTGTCCCCTGAGAGATGTGTGCTCATTAGCTTTAGCTTTCACCACTCAATTATTAACCCCCCCTTACTTACTAGTTTCCCTCCGTGGTTCACATTTGAGAGGAGAGAGAGGGAGAGAAGAAGTCATGTGTCTTTTAGAAGGGATTACAACAGCATTTGAGAAATAATGTAAGAACAAACATTTAAAAATGTTTAAATTCTGAGTTCTTTCGGAATTGCTTTTCCTTTCCCTTGCTCTCCATCTACTTTCATTTCTCCTTCAGTGGTTCCCCACTGGGATAACTCCTTACCTCAGCTGAGGCAGCATAAGTCTTAGAAGCATCTTCTTCCTGCTTTCCAGGTCTTTGCCCTCTTCTCACAGCTCAGCATAACAGAGAAACAGCTGCCACTCAGGGCTCTGTTGCAAGGCCAGCAGCTCTTCACTTACTTCTGTACATACTATAAAAGTATGGAAGTCCATGTCCTCTCTCTCTCTCTCTCTCTCTCTCTCTCTCTCTCTCATGTTGTTTCTGGGGAAAAAGTAGCTAGGACTTCTGAACTCAACTTGAAAGAGTTGCAGGTAAGGTCAGATGTCAAACCTTCCTCTTCGCTGTCAGCAACAAGCAGAGAACCACAAAGAACACTTGCTTATGTGGATCAGTCATCAGTGTTTGCCATGTTAGAAATTAAAACTGGGAAGGTTTTAAGACTTGGTATAATTTCAAAATTAGTAAAACATGACATTTTAATCTTCTGGGATATCTTACGGAAAAATGTATTTTATACAATATACTGAAAAGAGTCCATGTTCTTATGGATTACTTTAAAATTGCCAAATGTATATTTAGAAAAATAACCATCATTTCACAGTCTGTTGGTTTTTCTTGTGTTTTGCATATACTCGTTTTTAAAGTGAGTCGCTTTGGGAGTGGGACATGGGATTCCTGCCCCATTCATTTATTTGGAAACAATTCTCTTCCCCCTTCAAACCCTACATGTGATTAAAACAAACCTGTTGCTCTTCTAAGTCTTACAATTGACAGGCGCACTGTGATTGAGGCCTTGTGTTTCCTGCTGTTGGTGAAATTCTGAAGGGCCTATGTATGCTTGGAAATCTCTTCTCTGACAGACAAAAGGAACGAAGCTTTCTTCTGTGGCTGAAGACCGTGAGTTCCTCCAGGCAGCATCTATCTTCTTAGCTCGCGTGTTACAGCTCTTTAGCAGCCTGACACAGATTAACTTTTCAGTCAGTGTCTAAGCTGCTTTCCTGCTGGCACCCACATTATTGGAAAACTGTCTATTGTAAAAATAAGAAGCTATGTGTTGCTTTCAAAATGGAAATCATTTTGTTACTCCTCAATACAGCGATTTCCCTTGCTTAAGCGGCAGAATCAGCTGTACAGCTGCTCTCCGAGGCAAATTATTTAGCTCTGCAGTGTAGCACCTGTAGGACAAAGCTCCTAAAATATTCAGCTACCTAGAAGTTTAGAATGACTGTACATCAATCAATAAAAGCATTGCTTTAATTCAAGCTGTAGGGGATTCCAGAAGGAAATTTCTCCTCCTTTACCTTTTTTTTCATAAAGAGTTGTTTGTTATTTTTTCTTAATCAAGGTTCTAAAATTTATTTCCACAGAAAAGCTATTTCATGTTCCTTAACAGAAACCAGAAGTGTTTATTCTTCAAGTTCTGCATAAATGTTTGGAATTTTCCCCACAGGAATTAATCTATTGTAGTTAAGGTAATTTGTTATAATGGTAGAAGAATTCCCAATTACAAAATAGATCTATTTTAAACTTTTTATGTTGGAAAAATATCATCTGTTGGTTCATGGTAAGGACAGCTTCCTAAGCAAGGTGGTTTCCAGTTGGGTTTTTATGGGAGTTTCCTCTTTATCAGGGGCTACCCTGGTTCCGCTGGAACTCCCCTTTGCCCCCATTGAAGGAAAGCCTCAGGTGAAAACTCTGAGCCAAACTGACAGCTCAACCCCTGTTCTCTGGCTCACATAGTTTAAATGGACAAATGTTTGTTTCTAGATATGACTTCACCGCTTATGGAAACCACTCAGCCTAATGGTAACCCAAATCTCTTTTTCTCTTTCTTTTCTGTTTCCTTTTTATATGTGGTTGAAATACATTACAGCCTTTTTTTTTTTTTACTTTTTTGTTAACTTTCTAATTAACAATATACTGATGAGCATGTAAATGTATATATGAAAAGCACACCCCAAATTTAGTGGATTAAAATAACATGTTTAGTGTGGCTCCAGTTTCCGATTGACTGACATGTATACTGTGCTCCGCTAGGCAGCTGGGCAGTTTTCCTTGTATCTGTAATCTTGTTGAGTTTTCAATCAGCTGTGAGTTGGCTCAGGCTCTGGTTCTAGCAATGAGCTGGGGTAACCGGGCAACTGAACCAAGAGTCCCTAATCATATGCTAACCCAGGCTCATTCATCTCATTGTTGGGCATTTTTAGGAGCAGGAGCAGGAAGTCCCAGTGGGGAAAAAAAAAAAAAAAACTTTCAAGCCTTGGTTGGTACTGATCCATAGACCAAAGCAAGTATCATGGCCAAGCAGTGGCTTCAGGTCAATCCATCCAAAGGAAATATGGTGGAGGTGGGGGAGGAGATAAGCAAATCCGAGCCATTACTATAGTCATTTCAACACTCACATCCATAACCTAATTAAAAGCAAAAACAACTCGACAAACAAAAAACACTTTACTTTAGGTGCCTTTCTGTCTTTGACATGAAACTATCAGTTCCTAATACACATACACTAGACCTAGCAGATTTCGATGATACTCTGTGGTGAATAGAGTAAATGTGTTCTTAACTCTCAGTATTCTGTAGGGAGCTGTTATTTATGGTATGACAAGGTAAAAATAATCGGATTTTTAGAAGGGGTAGTCAGCTTGAGTCATTCTGTGGAGCCGATGGTTTGAGATTGATGATTGATGACTCCGCAGTGTCGAAGGACATTTGATCCCATTGTGAACCCCAAAACTGTGAACTGTAGAACCATGTTTATTTGGTGTGGTTGAGCCCTAGCACACACCTTTAATCCAAGAGCTTTCTGTGTACAGGATTTAATAAAGTTAACCTTAGGTCAAGAGGCAGAGCAAAAAACCAGCTGACAGGGATTAAAGAGTAGAGGGACTTTGAGTTGAGGGGTATTTAAGATAGCCTGGAGAAGAAGAAAAGGCCGTTAGCTCAAGCTCTGCTCTAGTTTAGTCTTCAACTCCTCTGCTCCCTGACTTTCTGGGCTTTGAGTTGGCAAGTCTTCAGCCTTGGGTTGTTTTTGTTTTGTTTTGTTTTGTTTTTTGCCTTTTCCTCCTGGGCTGTCAGCTGAGCTAGTGAGCCTTTTAGGTTTTTTCCATATGGACCTGAGCTGAGAAGAAAGGTCAGCTGGGTCCTTTCTCTGCCTTTCTGAGCTAGCAGGTTTTCACCCCAGCAGCCGGCTCCTGAGTCTTTAGTGGGTAAAATGGAATGGTTGGGGTTTTCCTTCTTTTAAACAATACTGCACAGGTTGGTCAATAAAATAAGATATAAACTCTAGTTTCAGTTTACATTAATTTATCATATAAAGTGCTACTTCAAATGAGAAAACATAACGACGTACATGTATCTACTCGATACATGTTTACCTTTACTGTTATTATGTGTCAATGAAAGGTTTCTTGAGCCTCTGACATGGGCCTAGCATTACTTTGGACACCGAAGACAGACCACCTGAATTAGTCACCCTCCTGTGTCTATGAAAAAAACACTATGATAAGACAACTTACGGAGGAAAGGCTTTCTTTGGTCTTGTAAATCATGGCAGCAAGCAGCAGGCATAGCAGCAGGAGCAGGATGCCGTGAGCTTGCATCCTTGAGGAAAAGCGCAAGGCAGGGGGAGCAAATTATAAGTGGGGGGAAGATTTTAATAAAAAGCCCACCCTCGGTGGCACACTCTCCATCAAGGCCACCCACCTAAACCCCCTCAAATAGCATGAACTGTGGGAGGCCTGAGAAGATGTCATTCACACCACAGCGCGGAACCTATATCCCTGTGTCTTAGAGCTTAGGTTTTAAGGAGAAGAGGGTGTAAGATAAAGAAATTACCTGAAATGTGACATGTACTCAGGCAATGATAACTGCCAAGAACACAACAAAACTGGGTGCTGGGAGAGAGAGAGAATGGAGACTTCCTTTAAAAATAGTGTCATCTGGAAGGCCTCTCTGAGGAGACGGTATTTGAGGAAAACTCAGAATAATGAGAAGATGCTGTGACCAGAGCAGAGATTCCTTGGCGGATACAGAACCAAGCACAAAGGCGGTGAAGCAGGGACAAAGTTGGTCTGTTCCAGGAGAAATCCTAAACCTGGATAACAAGGACACAGGAAGGAAGCACCAGAGAATCGGAGATGCAACGCTGTGGATGAGGGTGAAGGAGACCTTTTATGTTTTGGTAAGAAGCTCGGACTCAGATTTCATTCACGTGTATGGAGCAAACGTTAGAACGGCTCTTAGCAAAGGAAGTCAGTGTCATGTGATCAGAATAGTTTGTAAAAGATCCTGCTGGCTGAGGTAGAGAAGGAGCCAGCATAGGACAGAGTGAGAGCAGAGAAACCAATTAGGAGGCCATTGAAGTGTCCAGTCTAGGACCATTGCTCGGATGTAGGGTGAGAGTGTTGGAGATACTACATCAGGACTTGCCAATTTGCCAGGCATAGGAAAAGAAAGGAACAAGAGCTGACTAAGACTGGGTTTCCCAGGCTCCATATTAAGTAGGGAATGAAGCAGAGCTGTAGGCAGGATCCTGGCCTCCATGAAGAATCAATACTTTATACTATTTGATCAATATGGCTTATTTAACAGCTGAGAAGCTTAGAAAAATGAAGTCAGAATTAAATTTTATGGTTTTTAAGGTAAGAAATCCAGATGGGCAGAATTTAATGAATTTAGCAATATCCAAGAAAAATACTACAAGAAAATACATACATATATGAACAAAAAAGCTTTTATTAAACTCAGTTGCAAAATAGCAAAGAAAATTAATAGATTTAACTATTTAAATTTTGAAACTTTTATGTGCCAAAATTACCAAAAAGAAGACTGGGATGTAAACAAATAACCTGGGAAGTAAAACCACAGTATATATAATGAAGAGTTGATATACTTCATATGTAGAGACACATTTTAAGTCAATAAGAGGAAGAGAGCAAAGAGCAAATTTAAAATAGAAAAAAAGTGAAAATGCAAGGTAAATGTAAAGAAAGACTTCAATTTTAGTAGCAACAAACTCTGTACATTTTAACAGTAGGTACCAGTTGAGGATGGTGGTAAACTACCTGGATTCCCAGCATCCAGGGAATAAAGCAAAGAGCTGAGAGTCAAAGGCCAGCATAGGCCACAAAGTCAGCCCCTATCTCAAACAACAAGATAAACTATGAATTTTAAACTTTCAAACTGATAAATAATTGGAAATAAGTGTAGTAACTCACTATAGCATATAGCCCTAGGGTTATAAAATTGACCACTTATTCTTTGGTTTAAAAGCTCCTTGGGTCTAGGGAGATGGTTGAGCCCTCAGGAGCACTTGCTGCTCTTGTGGAGAACACAAGTTCTGCTCCCAGCTCCCACACGGTGACTAACTCCTGCCTGGAACTCCAGTTCCAGGGCATCCAACCCAGGAGGCACCAAAAGCACATGGTGTACACACGGGCAGGCAAAACATGTAAAAGCAAAAGGCATTTTAAAATAATTTAAAGTAAGCATTCTTTTTCATCTTGCTGCTTCATTCTGAAGGTCATAATCACAGTTAGGTGCCATTATACACACACATTGGCTATAGTGTGGTTCAGTAGTAAAATTTTCTCGCAATGAGCAACTGGTTAAATAAATAATGTTCTATCCATACGGCGTATTACAGTGCCACTGTTTAAAAACACCTTGTAAGAAAAATAAAATAATCTGACTTGACATATGGTAAATTGTTCACAATATCTTTTATAAGATAAAAGTAGGTTATAAAACAACAAACTCTGCAGCCACATTTTGATATGTTCATAGAGCAAACAAGTCAGTCAAGACATTCAGCCCATTGCTTACAATATTTTATTTCAGAGGTAGACTGGCAAATTTTTTTCCACTTCATTTCTGAGGTTTCTAAAATGTTCACATTGTGCGTGTTATGTGGCTCTGCATTACGAAGACAAACTATGTATCTACACGAGGATGAAGCATTCAAAGGGCAAAGGGATCCTGCTGGAAGGCTGCAGATAAAGGCTTGCTGAAAAGAAGCAGGTGATCCCTTTGAGCACAGGTGACTGGGCGGAGCCAGGATCTAGAAACCGGAGCTGTAAACACTGCAGCTCTAGTTCCTTATCATCCAAAGGTCGGTCCACACCAGCAACCACACACTAGGAGATTGTGAGCCAGCGTGGACAAACCAGTACAAGTAATACCCGGCCGGGCCTTAGACAGGACCCTAATACTTGGACTGGAACCCTGTACCCCTTTTGGCCAAAGCATGGTAAATCTCAAAGCCCCTGATCTTTTTCACTGGCCACAGGCTAACTCAACTGTCTGACCCTTTCTGCATGTGCAGAATCCTATGGAAGGCACCATACAGGCACATCAAAGAAGCACGGTGACCGTAGGGCCACTGTCAGTCATTCTGTCCACTCAGCTTTCCAGAACAGAGGACGCCACCAGTCAACTCTGCCTTCTGGTTTCTTGAAAAATCACTAAATGCCTTTTGTAATTCAATTACAAGCTTACAGTTGCGAGCCAAATCTTAACACTTGGAAAACAATTGATTTTTCAAACTGTCAAAAATACAAATTGATATATATTTTTTTTTTATTACGTGTGTGTGTGAATAAAAACCCTATTTCCACAACATCTAATATCTGCTAGTCTTTTGAGTTCTTTTTGAAACAGAAAAAGTAAACTTCCCACACCCAATTCGGTAGATGAATTGCTGGCTACTGGACGCTTCTGGGATAAATAAAAGAATAACAACAGCATGTCTACCCAAGACCCACTAAGTAAGATGGTCAGGCCAGGCACATTCCCTGGTGTTGCAAGCCTCCTGGGAGGTTCTGGCGCACCCTAAGGGTGTGGGGGGGGGGGATGTCTTGGGTGCAAAGGTGCTGGCAAGGAATGGGGGAAGCCAAGAGCAAGGGAAAGAAAAGTAAGAAATCTCCAGCTGAAAGGTGAAATCGCTTTTCAAAAACAAAACGCAGGGGGTCCTAGCTGGTGTCGTTTATCTGCAGCACAGGTGGCCGGCGAAGATCAGGCGACGAAGGTCCCCGACGTCAGCCCACTTCGGAGAACCGCGTCAGAGAGAGGTATACCTGCCCGCGGGCTAGGAGGAGAGAGTCGACACTCCCAATGCGCACAGAGGCGCTGGGCGTGGCTCGGGCTGCTCACACCCCTCGGTGGACGAGCTGGTAATAATTAACCGCCGCTGGGACCTGCTAACTGCGCCGGGGGACAGCAGTGTGGGGCCGGTTCCAGCCCGGAGCGCGTGAGTGAGCAGGTGAGTGACAAGGACGCTGGGACTCCCATGGGCAGCAACTCCTGCCCACGACGGCCAGGGACGCTGGCCACCTCAGGCTCCGCGTTGCTGGATCACAAGATCTGCCCCGCGTGATAACAGCAGGTGAACTTGGGAGTGGAGGGGGAAAGCCCCACTCAATCCACACACACATACCCGAGACTGGGCGGGGGCGGGGGGCCGATTGAGAGCAGGTCCTTAGAAAGCCCAGTCCATCCTTAGTAAGGGTAAATGGGTACGAGCTTAAGTGCAACCTCAACGCTGGTATGAGTTGGCCTTAAATCATAATCCTTCTCAGAATAGTCTTTCCTGGACAAGGTAAGTTTGTGGGGAGGGTGGGAGAGAGGAAGGGGGAGGGGGACGGGATTTGGAGCAGGGAGACCACCCTGCCCTCCCTTTCCCAAAGCACCAGCTCATTGACTTTACCTGGGCTGCATCTTCTTGCGTTTAAAGTGGGCATTAAATGACCACATCGCAAGGAAGAGATCCTTTGACTGGAGGGTTCAGTGAAATATTTCTTTCCTCGAGGCAAATCACCCTCCAGTCGCTGGAGAGGATTTGGGGTATAAGGAAGACCTCACCAGACAAGGTTACAATTACCGTATTTTCGCAGACACCAAGATTCTGAACCTGGGGAGTCACAGAGTCAAGATTTGTTATTTACTAGTTTGCCACTTTGAAAGTTACTTCCCGTATCTAAGCCTCAAAAGTCTGCTGTCCATAAAGCAGGGATGATACTGTGTGTCAGATGGGGATTTAGGGGATTAGGCAGTTGGCAGGCGCACCATAAATGGCACCTTTTTGTCAACACTTGCTGGCACTGGCTAGCTTCTCGGTCACCTTCAAGTGTTTAGCGAACCTGGTGGCCAGTTTAAACTTCTATGTTATTCATTTTTATTTGGTGAAACTCGTGCTTATTTCCGGGGAAATGAAAACACCTGTAAGTGGGAAAATTACTATGTACCTCATTTAAAGGCCTGGCCTTTAAATTTCACACTAAAGACTGCACTTGAATGATTTCCATCAAATTAGCCCATCTGGGCCAAGCCCTTCCGTTGTAACACATACTGAATTTACAATCAAATGACGGTGACTTTCATTTGTATTCTAACTGTCTGGTCCCTGTGCCTTGTCAGTCTCTAAATCTACAGCTTAAATGACAAGTGGTTTCATTTTATGAAGTGTCTCGTAATGCGTACTTTCCTGGCTCTTGCTGTTAGTTTTGTGAATGTTGCTAAGTGGTTTGCAACGAAAATCATCATTGTCTTAAGTATTTCTTTTCCATTCTAGAATCTGAATTTCCCAATGCATTTTTAATTAGATAGTGACTGAAGAATGGGTAGAATTCTAGAGCCAAACAATTGTGCGGCTGTCTTCTAGGATCTAACAGTGACTATTGAGCACAGTTTAGCTTATAAAATAATCAAATTTATTTAGACTAAATTAGAATACTAACTAAACATTTTTTCATCTACTATGTTGAATAGAAACTGCTGGATACAGTTTAAAGTATTTGATTTTATATTTCCTAAAAGATATATCAATATAAAGAAAAGTGCCTAATTAAGATAAATCTATTTGCCTATATTTAATATTTTAATATTGAGATTAATCTCTTTTACCCCATAAAAACTGTCTTCCTCATTAACTTATATGCTATACGTATAGACTTATCTGCTGTTTCTAAGGTGTATATCCCTTTATTACAAATTATAGAATATTTTATTCAACCAGAGAGAAAAATAACCAGGGTGTTTAGGAAATAATGAACTTTTCTAATTGCAAATACCATTATATAGTTCAAATAACATAGCATTTAATGTTATATACTCAGCTCTTACTTTAGTTTCCTAAAATGAGTAACTTACAATAAACTAGATGTTTACTGCTAACAGTCCATTTACTTGTATAACTTACTTTATTACAATGTAATTGGATGATTTGGGGACTTTAGAAACACAAATTTAGACTTCATGTGGAAGTTTCGAATTTTTTTTAAAATTCATGTTATCCATTCATCAATGAAGGACATGCAGGTGATTTTCTTTCCCTGGCTGTTATGAATAATGCTTAACAAGCCATAGAGAACAAGCAAGTAAAGACCATTTCTCCTTGGTCTCTGCTTCAATTCCTGTCTACAGGGTTTTGCCTTGAGTTCCTGCCCTGACTTCCCTTCATGACAGATTAGAAACTATAAGCAGAAATAAACCCTTTCCTGTCCATATTGCTTTTGGTCATGGTGCTCATCCCAGCAATAGAGAGCAAACCAGGACAAGTCTGTGTCCTATCTTTTGGTTCGCTCATTTGTTTTCTTGGCTCTTTGGATTTTTTTTTAAATAGTTCCCCACACTCTGGATGTTAGTCTTCTATCAAATGGGCAGCTGGAAAATACAAGTGACACTAATGAATTCAGAGCTTGTGTTTATATTTACAGATGTGTATATGTGTATGTATAATTAAAGGAGAACAGATCGTGAATTTGAGAGAGGGTAGCATGAGAGCAGTCAGAGGTTGAAGAGTGTGGGAAGAAATGAGATAAATGGAATCAATATTCATGTATGAGAATCTCAAAAAAAAGCATACAAAAGAACGATAGGATTTAGCAAAATAAAAATGAAATATCCAAGTATCGAAAACACAGCTTCTGAAAAAGTACTTCTCAATGATCTCCCTTGCATTAAAATCTACGGCAGAGAACTATTCTTTTGCAAAAATGAATCTGTCTTTCAAAACTGTCAATGATAGCAGTTTCCACAGCAATCGGCATCACTGACTCCAGCAAACAGACATACAAGTCAAGGCTGTGTGGAAGAAATGCTCATTGTTACTCTGGGCCCAGCCAGTAGGACGTTCAAAAAAGAAAGTGTTCATTATTTAGCAGCCAGTAAGTAATTAGGAAAAGTGAGTCGTGGTCTTCAGGACATCAACTTTTAGAATTTCCTTTTGGAACCTCAGTTGAAGCAGAGAATTTTTGAACCCCACCACAGCAGTAGTCTCTGGCTGAAGGAAACAAGATGCCTGAAGTCCCTAATTGATTACCAGAACACCATTTTGCCTCTTCTAACCCCACTTTCCTCATCTCCCCAAGGCACTCACTCTGAAGAACTCAGTGTGTTGCATCAACGCCATGGAAATGTGCAGCAGATTTTAGAGATTTGGCATTTCCAGTGACAGTTCATATGAACTGAGAAGAGCAGGATGCTCATACAGAAGTCTAGTCTTTTGAGTCATAGCCTATTTAATACTACCTTAAATTCAAGAGTTGAAATTGAAAAATAAAATTAAAACTAACTGCGGTTACACATACCTAGATTCTCAGTACTTGGGAGGTGGAGGAAGGAAGATCAGAGATCTAAAGCCAGCCTTGAATTCTGAAGCAATCATCCCTACAAACAAGGCACTGTAGAAGAGAAGACTGTGGAGCCAAGCATTTCTTGGAAACCATATTTCTATGAACTCTTTTCCTTCTTTCAAATAATGGATAATGGGTGCAGTTACAGATGCTACCTCAGAGCTACGTCTCATTTCCCCTAAGAGATGATTGCTTGCAGGTCTGCTCTTCCATTCTCCGAGCAGTGAGAAAGTACCTTTATTTTACAGCAAAGGACATATTTGTACATTCTCATTGCTTCTCTAGGCTAGAACAATTTTCTCTGAAAAGAAAAAAAAAAGATGCCATGTTTAAAGTCCTTAATGTAATCTCATCTCATAATTTAAAATGCACAGTTGCCCTTCCCATGGGATACTTCTGGGATTATTATTATTTCTTAGTTACTTTTATTGTGGGCACATTTGTATTATAAGTTTCCTACATATGTTTTTAAAACATACTTGTAAAATCAAAAGGAAAATCACTCATCCTCTTAGAGCCCTTAATTTCAGTTATTAATACTTGAACATTTCCCTTGAGTTTAAGTATACTTAATATTTTGTGAATTCTTCATGTGTACACTTCATATAATCACACCAAATGATGAAAAATGAAAGTAGTAATAATAACAAAATGAAGAAGTAATAAAAATAGAAGACTCTTGTCATCAACTTAAGGAAAATGAGGTATGGGTAAATAAAGAAAGAGACCAATTAAGTGATTATCACACTGTGGATAATTTATTATAGAAGGTCAGAAGCAAGAGAGGTCCTGGGAAGCTGGAGATGTTGTTTTATTTTGATTTTCTATTTTGCTCTTTTTAAAAGAACCTGACCCATGGCTGTACATTCAGACACAGGCTACATTTCTATACCCAGCACACTCAGAGAAGAAACTCAGGAAATATTTGGTTGGATGGTCAAAGGAGTGAACCAAAATTTCCACCTTTAAATAAGTAACCACCAAAGTCATCCATGGTTGGGCTCTGGAAGGTATTTTGAATGACGTGTATTTGCATTCACTGGGGACTTGAATTCCCTTCCTCCTTCCCTCACCTCTGGCCTCATTATGGTAACTGGCAAATTCAGGCATGCCCATGTCTAAACAGGAATACAGAGCTGGAGGAAATGAACCCCAGAAGGCTCTTCTTTATTTTTCTCGGATCCAGGGCAGCCCACACACTGATGCTGTCTGTCACCAACTCTGAAGGCTCCAGATCTGTCTGCCAGCTAGGAATGATTCTACTTCCCTGGGCACCCTTCATCCTGGCTCCCCTTAATTAAACCTGCCCTTTGTCTCCAGGCCTCTCTAAGACTTGATTACCCTGTCAAATTGTCCTTTCTTGAAATCCAACCTATGGGCAAAATGGAAAAGTAAATAGCCAAACTTATTAAACCAGTGCTCTTGTTTTACACACAGTCTAAGTCAATCAATTCTCACCCCTGGGCCTGGCAGTGACTATGATTCACTGTCCCAGCAAAGCCTGTGTCGGTAGCAACCATCTTCCTTCTCAAGTCGTAGGGCATTGTGTTCCACCAAAGAACTGAACGCCCTAAGAATGACCTCAGAAGGTTCTTCCTTGTTTTCCTACATCCTCTTTATCTCTGCTGCTTCTGACTCTATCACTTTCTTCCTGAGCTTTTGAGATAACTGATTCAGACCTTAAGCCCATCATATCTTAATTGAGATTTTCATCAGAATGCCATAAGGTTTGGTTTGCTGAGTCTTGGTGAACAAGGCGAGGAAAACAGAGAAGAGAAACTGTTTGAATGTACAGACCCATGCCTCTCTCTGAGTAAACAAAACTGAGATTTTAGCAAACATTCTCTTACTCCTTAGTTACTGGAACTCTCTGAACATGTTAGGCGGATTTAGGGCCATACATGTTCAATATTATTTTTATTCAATTATCACACCTACTTATGTACGCAGTTTTTAAATTCTTGTCCATTAAATTCTATTCAACTGCCTTCTTTCCTAAGGTTATATCTTCCAGAGTCTGAGGAACCTATCTGCTGCGACTTACTTTAGCACAGATCACAATCTGATGATAAACTTTAACTGTGATTGTTTGCCTTCCTTAACGCTATTTCAGACTTGTTATGAATACAGAGAGAAGGAACCACTGGGGAAGCTGCTGCAGTGATTCTTCTGTGCATCACTTCTTGTTTTCACTTCGCTATTACATGGCACCTCACACTTCCGAATCTCCTCAGCATTTGATGAGAATTTGCCATCTGGCTTGTAGGTGGCGATTTCTGGGTCCTCACATGTAAGAGTGGGCAAGATGGAGCCCCGGGTCCTGAATTCAGGGTATATATTAAAAGTACAGTCAAAAAGAACGCACCCGTGGATTCAAATGTGTTTAGGATGGAGGGAGGAAGAGTAAGACTGAGACTTAGTTTGGGTGCTTAATTGAACATCCAGGAAACGATTGAGGACCAGGAAGTAGATGCTTCTGAGACTAAAAACTGGGTGGTAGCATGAGTCTAGGGACTCACATCCTAGCAGAAGCTGAGTGGATTAGCTCACAGATCCATTTACCTGGAAATATAGTTAGGAAGAGGAAGATGGAATACACTCTCAAAACAGCTGGTATTTAAAGGGCACCTAATGAAATCCGCAGACCAGACTAAGACTCTGAGAGCTGTGAGGTGCCACGAAAAGAGAGCAAAGTTGTTCTTGCTGTTTCATCTTAAAAGGCTAAGAAGAAAGTATATCAGGGGAAGAGAAAAATCAGAATCATCTAATGGTTCTTTGAGGCAGACAAAATGGATGGTTTGGCAAAATACAGATGTTAAGAATGGGAGGAGATGCATGGGGCAGGGTAAATTAAACAAATTTACAGATTTAGGGGTAAATAACTCCTAAGTGGATCGAGGAGGGAGAAGATCGTGTTTGGGCCACATCATCATCACCAGGGGATCTTGGTGTGGGATATCTTCAGTGCTTTTATGTAGGTTCAAAGAATGAAAAAAAAAAAGAAAGAAAAAGAAAAAAGACAAAGGGAAACTTGGCTTTTAGAAGCTAGAGCAAGGTCTGTGTAACCAGACATCCCAATCCATCAAATCATGTGAATCTGTTAAGCTCACAGGCAGATAGTGTCTTTGCCATAAAGCAGCATAGCATCAAGAGGACTGTTGCTAGATTTTTGTCCCTTCTAGTAGAAGCCCTAGATGGCACAGACCTTGGGCAATGACCCATCATCAAAGAGACACCCTTAACTAGAAGAACACCATGATTTGAACAAAGAAAATAGAAACGCAAGTGAGACATAAATCAGTAATGACCATATAGGAAGCAGAATAGCAGAACTAGAGTGGTGCCGATAAAGCAGCAGTGGGGAGACTTGATAAGGGTCTCCATATAACTGGGACACATTGGACCCACGGTGAAGACTGCCTGAGATCAAGCTGAACAGATGAGGGCACACTTGATGGCATGAAATTTCATTACACAAGACCTGTCATTGAAGAGATGCTTCAGTAGAGGGTTTGTAAAGATAGATTTGAGAACAAGTAAAGAAAATGTAGATGCCAGGCTAAGGGACTTAAGCTGTCTCTTAGTTAAATAGTATAAGCATCTAACTCTTTCTTCTTCTTCTTCTTCTTCTTCTTCTTCTTCTTCTTCTTCTTCTTCTTCTTCTTCTTCTTCTTCTTCTCCTCCTCCTCCTCCTCCTCCTCCTCCTCCTCCTCCTCCTCCTCCTCCT
>NW_026585690.1:2410538-2444234 GCF_907164565.1 Psammomys obesus
CCCCTCCTTCTCTCCCTTCTCCTTCTCCTTCCTCTTTTTCTTCTTCCTCTCCTCCTCCTTCTTCTTCATCTATTTTGTCTTCTTCCTCCTACTTCACCCCTTTTTCTCTGCCTCCTCCTGTTTCTCCTCCTCCTTTTTTCCCTCCTAGGGAATTAGTATGTATAATACCATCTAGGTACTTTCTATTAAGAAAATTGAACTTTTCTTTCCAGCCCATCTTTTGATTCTGAATATAGTGACTGTGATTCTTCAGGCTCAAAGCAATGATATGTATGTGTGGATGCAAAATAGAGAAAGCAGAAAGTACACTCAATATTTGTGATCACACCCTTATGCCATTGATATGAACTCTTAATAGAGGTAATTGTTGATATCTGATCTCAGGTTCCAGAACCTTCGGGAGAGCTGGAGGCTCTTATATCATCCTTAGTCAGCTCTCTAGCCAGAACTTGACGTCAGCACCTGGAATCTTGACCTGATCCAGTGTTCAGCCACTTGAGGTTAGGTTGCTGCAGTAGAAGGATTGTAATCCCTCACATGGACTTAAAACCTTCTCATGTACAATAGAGACATAAGCAAATACATGATTTAAATAAGAAACGAACTTAAGGATATCTCTCAGCAACAAAGCATTAACGCTTTTCTAATGTCTTAGGGTGTCCTCAGATCATTTTGGAAACGGGGGAAAGGATGACAATGATGGATGACCAGTACCCTTCATGGATCTTTGTCAATGAGAGGACATTCATAACCAGGTAAGCATACACCCATGTGACATGATATTCTGCTCCATTCACTGACAGAGCATGCCATTCAGGTTTTTCTAAGAATGACCTATGACCGATGAGATCAGTATTGTGAACCACTAGGTAAGATACTAGATAAGAAAATAAAGTATATTCCTAAGCTTAATATATACTGCTAAGTCATACTCTGTCATAGAATGACTACTCATATTTCATTAACAGTTGTCTGATTTCATTTAAAATTATGTTTCAGTTTTAATAATTCAAACATTTATGAAGACTGAGTTAAGGAAAGAAAGTTCCTCATGAATTATATCAACACACCCAGAGTTTGTTCTGAGGCCACAAATCATGTGTTCAGTCCTTAGCTCTCTATATTTGTCTTTCATTTCTGACACATTCCACTTTCCTCTTGACATGCACTACATAAGATAAAGCCCACATCCTTACCTACTTTTCTTCAGACAATAAATAGCATCTTCTATTGCTTTTTGGACAGCAGAAGTTTAAGAACTAGAAAGATGAGAGCTGAACCTGGCTAAGCCAAGGCAGATGCTGAGAAAGAGAAAGAAGTCATACAGACTCAAATGGTACCGAGACAAGCCCAAGTCAAAGGATAGGAGAGGTAGAAACCGCATGAGAAATGTCAATGCTGTGGGGTAGATTAGCAAAGCAAAGGGCCACAAAGGTGGTCAGAAGCCACCACTAGAGGATAAAGACGGAATATAAGAGTAGAAAGAAAACATGACAAGCTGACTTAAAGGGAGACGTTTCCTTCATTCGTTGCACAGACACTGGTGTCACACTATGGAAGGACTGTAATGAGCACTGGGTATTCATCAATGAATCGAATGAAACCCTTACTTTCAGGGGACAGAGGGTGCAGTCAAGATGAAGATAAATGCCAAAATAAGGGAAACATAAAAATAAAGCAGGGACATGAGTGAAGAACCTAGAGGCAGACAGGCAGGGAGTTGCTAACTCAAGGAAGGATTCAAGGAAAGCCCTAAGTGAAGACACAGGATTGGAAGAAAAAGCCTCGGTTAAGCGGCTGCGAGCATCCCTAGCTCAGAAGGAGGAGCATGAGAGTACAGGACAGGCCAGTGTAGAGGAACTAGAGGAGAAAGAGAGTAAACAAAGCTGAGATCAGAGGCACAGACCGCCCAGAAAACATGGCCTTTCGGGGGCCATTGTGAGACTTGCCCTTTCTCACCAAATACGATGAGAAATGGAAAAAGACTGAATACAGCTGTGACAACATCAGTCTGGCTGTGAGGGATACATTGAAGAAGGGCTTAAATAGAGATGCAGAATGAACATTAAAAGTAGAGATGATGGTGGCCTGAACCATGGCAGCAAGAGAGGTAGGAAAAGGACCGTGACAGATTGCCCAGCTTAGATGCCTGCTGAGGTTAACAAAGGGCTCACGGGAAAAGGATTTAGCAATGATTTTTATGCAGCCATCTTGATTAAATATTTTACGTGTTTCTTTTATATTTACGTGATTTAAAAAGCTGAGAGGATTTAAAGAATAAAAGTATCCAGATGAAACATTAATGGAAAAACTCAGTTTAACTTAAGCTTATTTCTTTCCTCAAGCAGATTCCATTTTATAAAACTGAGACCACACTGTATCTTATTTTACAGGCCACTCGTTAGATTATAAAAATTTTTCCATACCACTAAAGGAAATCTTCCTAAAATGTTTTGAATGATACAGTCACTTTCAGTGAGACAGAAATACCACCCTGTAATCATGCCCTAACTTCTGTCTTCTAGGTGGCTGTAGTTTTGTTTTTATACATAAGGCTGGTTGACAGAAATAGCCCCTGGATCAATGTGTACAAACAGTGTGTGTTTGCCTCTACAGATCAGCTCCCCAGAGCATATGCTCTTGCCAACAACTGAAGGCCTCATGGCCTTTCTTCCTTATTTCTTATAAGAGTGCTGGGATAGACTTGGAAAAAATGTAAATCACTTGAGGGTGAGGACTACCCATTTTTAGCCTCTTTCACAAAGTTGTACCAGTAGGTGAGCTTGGTATAATGATTTTTAGGGGCAACATAGATGCTCATCTTACTTTAATACTTATGGAAAGTATTAAGAAATTACAGTGTAAGAAAATATTAGGTATAATTATAAAATACAGTATAAGAAAAATATAAGAAATCTTTGGTTTCACAAATATTGCTTAGACAAAGTGACAAAGGAAAGCAAAGTCAATTAAAAAGTTATTGGCAACAGATGATACTTTAAATTGACCTAAACTATTAAAATAGCTCTACAACACTGCCATAGCCCCTGCCAAATTGCAGTTGAAAAAATTTTTTTTTTCTTTTTTGCAGAGAGGGGAAGAAAGGGTTTCTTTCAGCTCACCAGTACATTTGTCTTTCTTACAAACCTAGCCTGAACACCTAATACATAAAATTAATATTTCCATCTCTGAAAAAGTTTTGACAAGCATATTCTAATACTCAGCTATAATATAGGAAAAAAAGATTGCATTTAAAAACCTATATAGTCCCACAGTATTATTTATCTGCAATTAAATATGTCACACTAAAACCAGACATTTCCAAAGGTGACAAGATTGTAGTGAGCTTTATTTCTCATCTCTGAATTGGTCAGTTGAAGAGCTTAAGAGCTTGTCTTCCGTAGACCAGGATGTCTTTTAGACCACGGGCTGTCTGCATGCTCACTGGAGCCTTGTACGGCTGAGCAACATCAGGAAGCAGCGTGATTCCACAGACTCTATGCATCCAGAGAGACTTTCTCAGGATGTGGTCTTAGAACCCTTGATCCTGAATCAGACTCTCACCGACAGTACAGATGCTGGGCTCAGCCCCACACTGATCCCACATGCTGAAGTCCCTGAAGGTCTTAGAGGAGGGAGGGATGAAGTTCTGACAGCTTCCAACTTCCCATCAGAACATCCCAGAAACCATAAGAAATCTCTGCAAAACTGTCATCAAAAATGATAGCAATACACATCTGGAAACAGCCCCTCCCCCGCTTACCCAGTTCAGCTTCTCAGCTCCCTGGATGCGTTTGTCATCAGAGTAAACAAAACATACTGTATTTTATTAATGTTTTCATTTGCCTACACCAAAAAAAAAATGCAGAGAAGTGTCAGAAATTGATGTTATAATAAATTTTAAAATATGAAAAAAGAATAGTATCTACCTAATTGAAAATTTTGGTTTCAGCACTTTTAATGAGAATTAACACATGATCGGTAATAAAACAAGAGGTCCTATGGGTCACGGCACTGTAGCCAGCCAGCCACTTGTATGTTAGGACTGGGTGAAAATTTGTTTCCAGACTTCCTGGCTCAAGGGTGTTGGCATCAATTCGCTTCAAGCTCCAGTGACCACGGTTCCAGTTGCTGCTTCATTGCCCGGAGTCACCACTGTGCTCGGTGCCCATGCAAATATTCCAAATCAAATACGGTTCCATTTGGTTGCTCTCAAAGCATTTGCATCTTACCGTTTAAATCAGGAAGAGTTTAGAAGTAAATAAGTATCAGCCCTGTATTTAAAACAAACAAAAACAAAAAGTTCAGCCCAGATTCATGCAGGTCAGATTTCAAAACCTGTTAGGTTTTCTGTGCTTCTTAGACATTGATATCAACCAAAACATGTGCATCCCTGTCCTTGGTAAATAGGTTTAGTTAGCATGATGTCATGAGTGTATGCAAGTACATTATTCTTTACAGTTTTTTTGTTCAAGGCATGTTGGCTGGTACCCTTTGCTGGGACAAAAGAACAAGCCACCTACACTTCT
Source organism: Psammomys obesus (assembly GCF_907164565.1). Classification (NCBI taxonomy): domain Eukaryota; kingdom Metazoa; phylum Chordata; class Mammalia; order Rodentia; family Muridae; genus Psammomys; species Psammomys obesus. The sequence continues at coordinate 2,415,068 of NW_026585690.1, forward strand.
AATTATACACAAAGGGACCCTGTTCCTGAGGCTGCCTCCTACCTGGCTTGGAGAGCTGGTGGGCATCATTACAGTGGGAGTCCAGAGCACACTGATCAAAAGAATGAACACTGAGCCCCAGCCAGCCCTGAGGACAGGTCTGTGAGGAGAGGCCCTTACTCTCAGGAAGGCCACTTCGGGGTTTAATGAGGATGTGGAAGGCTTCTCTAAAGGTCTAAAAACAGTCAAGAGGATAAAATGAGCCAGAGACAACGGGTTTGAAACATGTGTTTAGAGCTATTTTTTTCTGTGTAGAGATTGTCTTAAAATCTTCACAGTATTACTTTCTGATGATCTGGTGAAAATGAAAGATTATTATTTTTTTAAAAAAATGAACAATACATATGAGGCTATATCAGAAAGTTCAGTAATGCCCCCAGATATCTGGAAAGAGGGCACCTCTCAAAATTTCCTTAGAGCCAATATTTCCCCAAAACATATATTATCAGTAGTCACTTGAGTGTGTCAATGACAGCCCCCTGCTGTTTATCTGCTATCTAGTTACCTATTCTGTCACTTTAATAGATTCAAAGCTCTTTCCAAGATTCACAGAAACTTTTCCACAGAGTCTGAAGTCAAATTTCAAACACAACTCTCCCACCCCACCCCCGTATTTATTACCTATATAGAATTTACTTTAACGTCTGATGTCCTCAATCACAGCACTCCCCACACCACACCCCCCCCAGGAGTAAGCTGGGATTCAATTTTCCATATGTTATTCCCTAAGCAAATGAGGTTTGAGGCTACGCCATGAGCCAGAAGCTGTTGCCAGAAGAAAAGCTAGGCTGTTTACATAAAGCAGAACATTCTAGAAGGAGCCTGCTGGCTGACGCTGCAGCTCTCAGCTGGCCCAGGAAAGTGCCCAGAGGCCAGGCCCTTCCTCGGAGTTCCTGGATCTTCACTGGGGACTGGGATGGGGTGTCTGCATGGCTCCATTCCTGGGTGCTTCAGCTGTTGTTCTCTCTGGGAAATGCAGGTCTGAGGTGTAGAAACCAAGTGAGGTGAACACTCTAGATGGGGAGGGCCTCATCTTAGCGAGATCTGAGGCCTGACTAGGGAGGGATTTAACTCAGAGAAGCAAGATCAAGAGGCATCTGGTACAGGAAGTGTCAGAATCCTGTGCTCAGTGAGTTACAGCAAGAGGAGGGTTCCAGGCCAGCTGAGGTACAGGACACACAAGAGGAGATATACATCTCTCTTTACGTTAAATATATATATATATTTATTTATTTTATGTGTATGGATGTCCCATCTACACAATGGATGTCTGTACACAGTGTGGCAAACCTGGTACCTTAAGAGGCCAGGAAAAAGCATCAGAGTCTCTGGAAATGAAGTTGTGATCTTCCCTGTGGGTTCTGGGAATCAAACCTGGGTCCTCTGGAAGAGCAGAAAAATGCCCTTAACCTCCTCCGAGCCAGCTCTTCAGATCTCAATGCCTCTCTTAAAAAGAAAGCAGGAGAGGGGCCGCACAGGATCATTGTGTGTCATAAGGATCAGAGGAGGATTTTACTCAAAGGGCTACAGAGAGACATTCATGGGTGTTAAGCAAAGCAGACGATGTGGTTAGACATTCTCTGCTCAGTGGGGATTATGTGGGTGATATATGGGTGTCATGAAAAGAGAAGAACAGTTGGTGTATTTGTTTCAGAATAAGAAGAATCAATGGTCAGGGTCGTGAGAGCGAGGCAGTGGCCATAAGGCCATGAGATGTAAGGCTCCAGCCTGGACCTCCTGCTTGCTCACATCAGTGGTCCCGAGAATTACTGGTCAGCTTCCAGCACCAATCTCACAGGCCTGTTGAGGCTGGAAGGGTAACTTATTTAAGTAGAAGAGCTAGGTGGGTTCCTCCTCCAGAAGGAGCAGAGCTGAAGCCACTGTGGGTCTTCCTTCCCAGCAGAGTCCCTCACCTTTCACACACAGAGGCCATTGTCTCACAGCACACGTGAGCCTGTCTAAACAGTGACCAGCGATGGGTGGCGCAGCCATGTTTGCTTTTCAGGCGGCTTGTTATTTATTTATTTTTTTCAAAAGCTGCCATTAAACCTTGTTTTAGAAACAGGTGAAAACTTGAAATGTATGCGTACATCAGGGGTGAATGAGAAGCAGGCATTCGGAACCATTCTCTCGGCTCTCTCCCCACCCTCGTGGCTCAGCCAATCACCTCCACTTCTGAAGCCAGTTCATATCTGGGCTGGACAACTACAGCCACCTGCTCCTGGGGCTTCCACTCGGAAGCCCCTTCTCTTTGAGCTATCAGATGTTTCTCTGTTACCTGATCGCCATCATCTTGCCTAAATCCTCCAAAGGTTTCTTGCTGTGCTCAGAGTGAGAAGCGCATCCCTGTAGGGGCTGGCAGGACCCCTACAGCCTCATTTTGAATCACATCTTTTTCTCTCCTTCAGAAGTGCCCAGCTTGGTCCGACACTCCAGTCAGGACAGGCGTGTGTCTGCCTGGCCTCTCTCCCTCATTCTTCCCCTGGCTGGATGATCCCATCATAGCAAACTCAGTTTATTCTTTCCTACCACCTGAGCACCCTCTCTGGAGGGTCCTCTCCCTGAGCGCTGTACATAGAATCATGTATCCTTTGCAGAAATCTTACCCTCTGTCACAGGACGGTGCTCCACTATTCTTTCTTCTTCTCTTGCTCTCAGCTATAAAGTGATTCTCAGCTGCAGAGGCCTCGGTGCTGTGTTCAAGGCTGTACCCTTCAGTGCCTCAGCAGAGCCATTTGTTTAAACATACTTACTTAGAATTATTAGAATCGGTGTAATTCTAGTCAGAATGATTACATGTCTGATCTTTATCAGCCTATAGAAAGGTATATACCATTTATAAACGTTTCATATACCATTTATGGAAGCATGAGCAATGGCACTCCTGTGTAAATAGCATCGACACAGAGACCCAGCCCCTGCCGCTGAGTGCCCCCACCAGAGGAGAAGACGGCAAGACAGAGCCCTCCTTCGTTCTGGTCCCTGCTACGTAGTGAGGCCTGCCTCAAAAATACAGCCAGGTTGCTTTCTTCAAAAGAAAGCATGAAAAGAAGAAAACAGTCCAGTCCGTCTTTCTATCCTGTCCACATGCTGTGTGTGGCTTAGTCACATCGTTACAGTAGCAGGAGCCCTCTTGTATGGTGCAGTTTTTGTAGTTAAAACATCCTTGTTTGTTTGTTTTTTAATCTACCACATCATTCCCCACCTCTTGTTCCCGAGCAAGGGTGACCCTTGACACTCCAGGATAGAGTTTCTAGTGCAGCCAGGAATCCTCCCTCTTTGAAAACGACAGAAACTGCAGGTATGTGCCCCTGCAGAGGACTCTGACATCAAGAGCAGCAAAATTTGCTTCCGTTAGGAGGGCTGTCTTCTCTGAGGCCTCCCAGCTTTCAGACTGTGGAACCCAATCCCTTCATTTGCAATGGAAATGTGACTAACCTACTTTGCTAGCTGAGGGATGTCTGTGTGCCAGGTGGTAAGGCATTCTTTCTTCCAACAGCTTGGCCAGAAAAAGAGGCCCAAGGCAAGAAGCCCTGGCACCAAGGTCTCTTCTAGAGGAGTCCTTGCTCAAGTTTGCAATTTCACCACCAGAAGAGAGCAAGGAAGGATAAAGTGGGGTCTGAGAGTTTTGCCAATGCTTGCAGACATAGGTGCATTAGCTGGCTGACTGATAGGGATCTACTTTCTGTTATCCTCATGTTTCCTGATTCTACCTTTCCAGAGGCAGGCAGCCATTTTATAGTTTGAATTGTGGCTGTCAACTGTGAGAAATCACAAATACATTACACACTTAATGCACAGTTTGGAAAATGTGCAGCATTACAACCCGCAAAATTAAGAACATAAACTTAATACCAGCAATTCATTGTAGCTACATGTTTAATTCCTAGTTGTGTGCATGTGCACGCACACACACACACACACACGCACACACGCACACACGTACACCCACGCACGCACGCACACACACACACACACACACACACACACACACGTGTGTGCGTGCATGAAGAACAGAGGCTTCAGAACCCCTGAAACTTTAGTTACAGGTGTCTGTAAGCCACCTGATGTGAGGGACTCAAGTAAAACAGTCCTGCTCTAAAGCACGAGAGAGTCCACAAAGAATGTCACCTAACACCAACGCCAGGGTGCATGCAGTTCAGTGACTTGAGCTGAACCATCAACATTTTCTAACGAGTCTCCCAGAGTGTGGCTCAGATGTAGGAAACACAGCCAAGCGTCACCATGGATGTTCGGTCCATGGCTGTCTCTGAAGTTCATGTTGGATCACATCATGTGACAGTATCTGGACTTTGGGCATATTGGGGTCCAAGTTATAAGGCTCAAGAATGGAACAGGCTCATTGGTTTCCAGGGAGAGCATAGAAGAGCCACTGTTTAATGATACCGTGAACGACTGGACAAACGAGAGGGGTTGTTATGTTGCCACCAAAGTCTGGCCTCCATGTGTCCCTGCGTGTAAAGTGTAGTTCCCTCTCACCCATCATCCTTCCTCCTGCCCATGTTTATCACAGTTTGCAAAATCAAATAAGTGTTTCTTCTCGACTGTTGAAGAGGGAGATAAGAAAGAGGAACTCGTTTCTTGCTAAGTTCATTATTGCTGGCACACGTCAGCATGTGGGTAGCTCCCATCTGCTGAGCTGCTGCGGTTCCTGCCACACGGTACAAAGTACACCTGAGCGTTTTACAGTTCACTCGTCTGTGCTATAACTCACTAAAGCCAAACAGGACCTTAGAGCGGCAGGTGCCCTTAGCATCCCTCCTTCCCTGGTCAGTTCCGTCCCGGCTTGCTCTCTTTCAGAATCCATGCTAGGGAATTCTGGGTACCCATAAGCACGAACCAGGATTCCCACCCTGCAGTGCCAGTGTTGGAATGCCTTTTTTCTGCGGTGGAAGCTGATGTTTCCATGAAGTCCTTCAATTAGAAGTTCAGTCTGTATAGAAAATTTGACATCTCTCAGTTTAGTCAGAACACCTTCCCCTTAATATAGTATGTGAAGATGTCCTTAAGAACATGTTATATGTTCTGTGAGGTGATATTTTACGTTCCAAAAAAACTCACAAACTTTTCCCAGGAAGTCAAGATTTGATGACTCACTCAAATGAGTCTGAATTTCATTTCTGTTTCTTTGCCATCTCTGTGGCTTCTAGACATCCCTGGTTCATTAAAGAAAGACCAGATGTGTAACCCTTCTCTAAGCTACCATTTTAAAGCTTGATCAGGGTATTTGAATGGCCTATGCTAACTGCTCAGTCTGGGTTAGGTGAGGACCTATTTGAAAGTGAGGCAGAAAATGGCACAATTTGTTTTTATTCATTAAGAATGTGCTCACTTAGATGGACTCTTAAAATTCTGATAAAATTAAATTAAATTAAACCCTTGATAATGCTTTTCATCTCCTAGGATAAGTGCCTGTCCTGCAGTTATTTTAGAATTCCTGGGCTCCAGATCATTCCATATGTATGTGCCATCCACCTGTCTTCTCAGAGAATGCCAGGCTTGCTCCTGAACCTCTGGCTCAGAGTTATGATGCCCTCAACCTCCCTTGCTGCTTCTATGTTGTCCCATGTCAAATTCCACCTTCAGCTCTCTACCTACTGGCTTTAGTGCTGCCCTGTCTTCCTCGTGCCTTGACTTCACTAGCTCCCATTGCCCAGAGAATGAATTTAAGTTTCTTAAAGTGCTCATGCTTCCAAATCTTAGGTTCATCCTCAGAACCTCATCTCAGAGCTGCTCACACAGACTGAAGAAATGGTGATAGGTTCTTAGAAACGTTCCTCTGACCTGATTAGCTCTTCTGGTTTAGTTACTGCCCACCTAGATTCACCACAGGGACCATGGTGTGCTTAGCTTCTATGGATGACTGAGTTTCCATGACTGGGCTCACACGGTGATTCTGGCATGAATGGATGAATGACATTAGTTCAGCCTTTCCATTACTATGCTTACTTTGCGTTAGCAGACACAGATGACCAACGGGTGGCAACACTTGATCTCCTTGCCCCCCTAGTCTCAACTAACCAACCTGGTATATTAATATAGTCACAGGCTAACATTTCTTCCCATGGTTAGGGTACACCCATCCTTCATGGGTCCAGGGACTTAAATCCCCTTTCTGGTAAGATACACACAGTTAAAAGGGCCTTGTGGCAAGCATTCGCCTCCGTTCAGGCACCGAGTGTTTCCACTTCGTGGTCCTGAGTGATGCTTCAAAGGCTTGTGCCTTTCCCGCTACTGGGGTTTTGCCAGAAGCAAAAGCTGAGGGCGTGAGATTATATAAGGCTCTGTGTGCTTTCATAATGATGCTCTGAGCTCAGCATATCAGGACTTGCATCCCTAGTGAACCCTAAACTACTTTGTGCTGTACAGGCATAAAAGAATGAAAGCTCTTAAAGGGCTACGGGACTCTATTGCAAAAGTGCAACTTTAAGGGAACTATTTCAGAGTGATGGTCCTAAAGGAACAAAATCAGTGTATCCGGTGAAATTTAGAACAGAAATATTCATTAACAATAAAAATTTGGAGCAAGTTATTTGTGAAATGGAACAGTAGTCTGGAGGCCTTCTCTGGGATTCCTTTTTGTGGTCATCACATGGATCGTATGGGCCCCTGGAAATGTGCACATTGGAAATTGCAAGTGAGGAAAGTCAGTACCAAAAGCATGTTTTTACGATTCCCACATGTAAAAACAATATTCATAAAGCTGGCTGTTCAGTATCCAGCCAGTGTTCGCTGGATAACAGCTTAAGATGAAACATCTACTCTAATCATTGGTTGAAACCAAACTGATGGCTCTCATGGAGGCTGCATTCTTATGAGAACAGCAAAGGTATTTGAAAGTCAAAGAGATAGGAACCATGAAATATTTGGAAGCAAAATGTTACAGGATATTTTTTCAATAAATAGGTTTACACAAACCAAGCTTTTCCTCTTTCATCTTGCTACTATTTGTTGTTGTTGCTTTAGAAGAGAATATTCTGGTAAATTTACTTAACCAGAATTAATTAAGTGCCCTCCACGCACCGAACACGATACTACCGGGGATACATGAAATCTGAACAAAATTTCCCAACATCCCTACTCTCAAGGAGATTCATTCTGGTGGAGGAGACAAAACACACAATTGAAAACTCAAAAGTTACAGCCATTTATGGCTCATGCCTTTAATCATGGCACTCTAGAGGCAGAACCATGAGGGGTGATGTAGATTCCAGGCCAGTCACATTTACAGAGCATTAGAGGACACCTCAGAGGCAGAGGTGAAGGAAGAAGGCAAGATATGAAATGTTGGGAGAGGCAGAGATTTAGAATGGATGCTCAAGAAAGACTCCTTACACACGTCTATTTTTTTAAAATGGGGCAGGGTGTGAGTGTATTTTTATTTTATGTGTGTGGATGGTTTGCTTGTATGTATACCTGTGTGTCGGATGCCTGAAGTGTATGTGGAAATCCCAGAAGAGGGTGTTGAGTCCTCTGGATCTGGTGTTATGAACAGTTTTGAGCCAACATATGGATGCTGGGAATAGAACCCAGATCCTCAGGAAGAACAGCCAGTGACCTTAATCGCTCAGCCACCTCTACCTCCCCATTGGTGGCTTTGATTAAATTAGCGAAAATGAATGAATGAGGGAACAATGTGATGGTGGAGGACGAGGTCATTCTAGGCGAGCAATCAGTAAGTTCAAAGGCCTATGACCTGGAGTGTCCAAGAGATATCAAGAAAGCTGGGCAGAGTAAGTGAAAGAAAGAGTGATAGAGAGTGAGGTAGATGGGGTGATGGAGGACTAGATCAAACCTACTCTCTCAAGTCGCCATGGCAAGAGGATGTTGAATTCTATTCTGAGAAGATACTGAGGAGTTGTGAGCAAAGGAGAAAGATGGCGGAGTTCACAATAGTTCCTGTTGTCAAGAACACAGTATATACGGGGAGCCTTGTAGGAGGTCATTTCTGTAATCCAGATGTGATGACTCAGAGGGAAGGGCAGAGGTGGGAGGAAGCAGTGCCCCCACAGCATCTCTCTGTCACCTGAGAGACATTCCTCTGAAGCAGTCAACATTATTAACTAATCCACTGTTTACCATTGTTGTAATGTCAGAGAGAACCAGGACATCAGATGCATCGTGGGTGCTTAGTGTCCGTGGGTTAATTGTGAAAACAAAGCAAAAATGGAAGCCATATTTGCTCCATAGCTGTCTGCTTTGACCAAGCTCTCCCACCAGTGCTGTCCTCAGTCATCCGGCCACATACATTTTACTTACTAATTAGCATATTTAAATGTGTTCATGTTCTAAGAGTGCTTCAGATTTCCATGGTGCACCTTAAATTAAAATGGCAGGATAATAACAATTCCACAGAAACATTTTTTTAATCTCATACTTCTATGAAGAAGTAAAAGTATTGTTATTGTGTCTTACTACTCTAAGGCTTACGATTGGTTGTAATTGGAAAATGTTCATTTCTTTCTTTATTTATTTATTTATTTTTAGGGAACAACTTAATTCTTTACTGGAGGCTTATAATGTATTCTATGAAAACCAGAAAAATCTGCATATTTTGTATGGACAGGTAAGCCCATTAAAGAAATGCAACAGCTTGATTCACAGAAAACCAATTCTATAATCATGTAAATGAGTCAGGATTGCTGGAAGCAGGTAAATCTTTAATTTATTCTTATTTTCATGTTTAGACTACATCACTAAATATGAGGGCTGGAATGCCTGCACGTTGCTAAGCATTTTTAATGCAGAAAAGCATACAAAAATAATTTTAAGGACACATTTGCTTTCTGTTTTAAAATGGAATATCTCTCAAACAGTGATAATGTTATAAATGGCAGATGCACTACTTCTTTACATGTGTGTGAAGAGGTGTGCGCTGAGACGCCTCTCCACACACCTCTCATTTACAGTGAGAAAATGTGATACTTCCCTTGAGTCCAACAGCACGGGATTATTATAACAAATCAGGCTGTGTCTGTAGAGTAGAGGCTGACTTGTGAACAAGTGAAGAGTACAATAGCTCACAGTGACAACAGTTTAAAACTATTAGAGAAGTAGTTCCGTCATTTATATTGCCTAGCAACTGGCTTTTCATAGCAACAGTAGTCAGTGATCTTATACTATGGCTTTCCATAATCTCAAAGTTTCTAAAACAACAATCTATTACTTTAATAAAAAGATACTCAACATATAAAAGAGATTATGTATCGTGTAAAAGTAGATTTGAAAAAAAATTATATGGGAATTCCATTGCTTGTAACATTTAACTAATTGCAAATTACATATGTATTCCTGTTGGCTAATTTTTCATCTCTTTCCCATTACTCCTTTTGTTATACTATTTCTATTTTGAATAAGTACTTCAAAATTATTGATTTTTCAGAAATGTGTTTGTAAGTATGTGTGTGTGTGTGTGTGTGTGTTGCATGCACATGATTAAGCAAGCAAGCATGCCACACTCCCATATGCCACGTTCCCATGTGAAGAGGCCAAACAGGATCATTCCTCTCTCTCTGTTGCTTTGAACTGGCATCTCTCACTGAGCCCATAGCTTGCCACTCTGGGCTTAGCTGACTGTTTAGAGAACTGTTGGGCCCAGGTTGCCTCCAGCGCCCAGTGCTGGGACTGTGGGCATGCACAGTCATGCCTCGATGTTTTATACAGGTGTTGGGGATTCAAACACAGATTCCCCCTGCTCTGTTTTGTGTCATATATTAAGTTTTTTGTATGCATACTTTTTATTTTATTGAGATCGAATTTCACTATATAGCCATGGCTGGCCTGGAACAAACAGATCTACCTACCTCTGCCTCTTTGAGTGCTGATACTAAAGGCGTATGCCCCTATCATAAGCATTCTTTTTTGTTGTTGTTCTACATAGCTATATGACTTAAATTATTCCTATTTATTCAAACAACTGCTAAGTCTCTCAGTAACCATTTATTCTAACTTTTAATTCAGTATAGTTTGTAAAATCTGCTTTACTTTTAAATTAAATGGACCAAAAGCAGGATAATGCCACTTAATCCAAGAACCAGAGATCAGAAAGCATTTTAATGCACTATGCTATTTGGCGAACATGCCAAAGACATGTTGTCAGGTATATTTTAAATAATCTTTTAAAAATAAAAGATTATTTCAAATTAGAATTGTTTTGCAGATAGGCTCAGAAGCCAAATAATCTATCCTGGAAGAAGTTTAAACCTAAAAATATCTACTACAGAATTACTTTCTATATCATCAAGTAAAGCATTTAACTTTCCATAAATAATATGAAAACAATTCCTGTGGGTAACTGCTTCTCCCTTAGACTGAAGACGGACAGCTGATTGTTGAAGGGATGCTGGATATTTTCTGGGGAGTGAAAAGGCCGATACAGCTAAAGATACAGGATGAGAAGCAACTCTCTTCTATTGATCTGTTGAACTCACCAGAAACCTTTACCAGCAAAGGGTAAGCTATCTTCCCGTGTTATTCTTTGGATGGCCTCAGCATCTGTGTTTGCTGTGTGTGATCTTAGCGTAGGCTGCCTATGGCTGTGCATAGATGCTTAGAGCAATGTCACACCATTGCCATCATCTCCGTCACTTAGGTGTTTGGAAACCGTGTCTCTGGGGGTTAGGTGAATTTGTGCAGGATCCCATCCCTCCTTACCACTTGGTAGGACCAAAGGGACCTCTGTTCCATGGTTCTCCAGACCCTGTGCTTGGAGACCTGTCTGCCCCAGTGCTTCTCCCAGGAGACTGCATCTGGTCACCGGACGAGACAAGATAGAAAGGCAAGAAGATTTGGCTAGTCCCCACCTGACCTCCAAAAGTGGGGAAGAAAACTTAAATTTGTCCACTCCTTGGAACAAAGGAGCCTTCTTGTTTTCTGGAGAGAGGACTGAATTATGCTCAAGACAAGCGGAGCCGCTTAGCAGATCACAGCAATGTGCAGCTGAAGCTCGCTGCACAGAACAGCCCGAATAGATGGAGGCCACTGCACCTTGCATGTTTGATTTGGGTGGGGTTTGTCATTACCCTTTTAATTTTTTAAATTAATAATTATTCCAAAGAATAGTCATAACAGGGCTTGCTGCCTTTCTTCTGCATCTTTCATCCTCACCTCCTTTCTGACACACCCGGAGCCATGACAATTCTCTTCACATGTCTCATCTTTCTATCCATTACTGGAAGAGAAGAAAATGGAGAGGCAAGCTGCCAGGATGATGTGTTTCTGTGGACTGATCTTTGGCCACAATTAGGGAAAAGTAGGTACTGCCTTGTCCCGCCATGATTTTTACCTTTCCAACATTTCTCAAATATCATTCTTGGACAGGGCTGAACATTTTGCAATGCCCTAAACAGTTCATGCCATTTCTAATTTTCTAGTCAGCCTGCCTCGAAACCAGCCTACTTATCAACAGTTAATTGTCTGACTCACCTCTAGCAAATTCACCGCACTTTCCTGAAAGCCCTCCATGATCCTCCTCTCTACATTGAGCCCAATGACAACTTTTTTCTTTGTTTTTTTTTTTCTTTTTTATCTCCAGGACATACAGTTTATTGACTTTTACACAACTTGTCCCCCATCTAAAGTGTGAATTTCTAGGTAGCATGGGACACATCTTGAATTGCCTTTGCATCCCACTGCCCAGCACAAAGAAAAAGAAAGAAGGAGAGAGGGGGAGAGGGAGAGATAGAGGGATGAAGGAAGAGAAAAAGGGATAGAGAAATATGATAGATGGAGAAAGGCAGTGTGAGTGAGGGTAATAAGATCAAATGAAATCCTCAGAAACCTGTGAATAAATTACACCCGCTGTGTGTGACGACCCCCTCACCCCCCCCCGCCTCTTCTCACTAATCTCCTAACCAACCTAATGGCTGCTGCTGGGCACAGGACATGGTACTTATGAGCACAAATGGAGCCACAACCTCAGGCATCCAAGAAGCCTAGCACACCAAAGGTACAAGACAATTGACAAGGCTGATCACTCCAAAGACAGAAGCAGCATTTAAAAGTGATGAGCCTTGCTTTAAAAAAAAAAACTATACAGGTTATGAACTTGGAAAATTAGTGATCATGCTTCACATCTGTCTAAGAACTCACGGCAAATTTCTTTGCAGAGCCGACTCCATTTACTATATTGTAATTCATTTTGCTTCATTAAAACTATATAAGCATGAGGTATTAAGGCGATACGTCGAGGAGGTAGAAGGCACTTATGCTGTTATGTTAGGTCATTATTATTTTAATAGCTATTCAAAGATATGCTTTAATTTCTCAAATTCAAAATACTAGTTTTAAATTAAAAATATGGAAATTGTGGGGTGAGTTTTAGGAGCCAGGGCTTGGGGACATGGTGATATTATGTTCTTTTCTATGTCGTAGCAGACTATAAACTGTCACCTTCACACTGCCTCCTCGGCAGAGTCCATTGTCACCGAGAACATTGCTGGTACACTAGTAACTCTTCTCTTCACCGTGGCCAACCATGACAGAAACAGCATTCGGGGGGGGGGGGGTACTTTGGCTCACAGTTTCCAACCTCTCCTTCATGGTAGGAGAGGCATGCTAACTGAAGGGACTTCTTCCATAGCAGAGGGAGCTTGAGCCATTGCATGCTCATATCAGGAAGCAGGGAGCTCTGATCAAGCATCCTTTGATTGAGATTGATTAGTCAAGAGGACCTGGTGCAATCAGCTTTATACAGTCATGAAGGCACAACACAGACAGAACGGCTTTCCCTGTCCCCTGACTAAGATGGTGCGTCAGTACCCTAGGCATTGTTCTCTGCTTCAGTTCAGCCTTAGATGCCCTCCCTTGATCACCTTCCTCCGGGTGGCTCATTTAAATTCTGGGTCTTAATTGAACTGTGTAAAGAATTTAACCGTCCCCTCATCTCAAAACTCCTCTCATCCTCCTTTGCCTGCGCTGGGCATCGGTGGACAGAAGTTAACACCCCTGCTCAGATCCTCTTTCTCCCGTGGGTTAGTAGACACGGAAGGACATGGACAGTGTGTGCTTAGATGCAGGAAGGACTCCAGTTGAGTGCCTTTCCATACCTTCGGGAAAATCGTCACTCTTGTCATGTTAGTTTGTTTTCATCATTAGAAATGAGTCATGCTGAGGAAGTACTAGCCAAATGAGGACGGTGGAGACTTAAAAATAAGTCAGTTTATGTGAGCACTGACCAGTTCTGCGTGTATGGAAATGGCTCTGTAGGAGGGACTTAGTTTTCTCGGACCTGGGCCAAATGTTTTCTTACAGAAATTGTGTGTTCAAAACAAAACAAAACAACAAACAAACAAACAAAACAGACAAGAGCAGCCTCAGTAGGGTTATTTTTGCTTTCACTGGTTTTCATTTTTATTTTGACATCTTTCTAAAGTCAGTGTTGGCACATTTTAGACTTGCCATGGCAGAATGAAACAAAGAGCAAGAGGTGAACAGGTACATATTTGATTTGCATCAATAATGGGCTTTTTATGTTTTATATATAGGGAAGTGGCTGCATTCCATTTGCCTATCAAATTTCTAACTTCATTTTATTTTACAACTCATTATCACCCCTGTCATTTAGATTTGCTCGTGGTACACTTCCTGGTGTTTGGACAGAGCAACATAACTGTTCCATGTTTGGACATGTCCAGGTGTTTGGCATTAAAGTTTTAACCAGCTCTTGCTTGAAAAGTATGGGCAACCACCTTAAAGCTTAGTCATGTGCACGGTGTATGGAATGGTTCTTGAATTACACCATCCCAAACTATAAAGTAGTTGTTTTTAAACCTCTGCAATGAGCGATATGAAGGAAGGAGGCAAAAATGAATATATTTTTTTTGTAATTGCAGAGTAGTATTCCATTGTATAAATATACCACACTCTTTGTATCCATTCCTCCTAGACCCCTGCACAGATGTAGCCCATTGGCTGCTCAGTCTCCAAGTGGGTTCCCTAGTAAGGGGAACAGAGGCTGTCTCTGATATGAACTCAGTGGCTGGCTCTTTGATCACCTTCCCCTGGTGGGTGCAGCCTTACCAGGCCACAGAGGAAGACAATGCAGCCAGTTTTGATGAGACCAGATAGGCTAGGATCAGAGGGAAGGGGAGGAAGATATCCCCTATCAGTGGACTTGGGGAGGGGCAGGGGAGGAGAAGAGGGAGGGATGGTGGGACTGGGAGGAGATGAGGGAGAGGGCTGCAGTGGGGATACAAAGTGAATAAATTGTAATAAATATATATATATAAACATAAAATTAAATTTTGAAAAATGAATATATTGAGCCATGTTCCAGCCCCTGGGTTTACTGCACTTCAGGAAGCTAAGGAAACTGACAACTGATGGGCTGGCTGTCACATTTGCCAGAGTCGCCAAGCAGCTGTGGTGATCATAAATAGCCGTTATTTGTAGGACTGCTGGTCCTCTGTAGGAAACAGCATCTCGTTGCTTTGCCTTTTAGGTTTAGCTTCTCGATGGTACCTAGTTCCCATTGCCACCCCTCTTCTAATAGTGATTAAAGTTTTTATTTCTACCATGCTGTAAATTAGGGAAAATGTTCAATACTACATGTCACATTGCTAGAAAGTGAGTAGAGACCTGCACTGCTAGTACATAGAGCTCCTCCAGCTAGTAGAGTTTGCTCAAAAATTTATTCACAAATATTTTAAGAACATATTATCTACTTCTTATGGCTGTTGTGAATCAAACAAAACGAGAGTTACAAGAAGACTTCAAGGGAATTCCAAGATCAAGAAGGAAGCAATAGCCTTGCTTTGCCACTGCCTTCTGTTAGTGTGTATAAGATGGCTTCCATCGTGTGCTGGTTGTTGTCTGTCGGTGAGATAAAGTGCCATGACCAAAGCAACCCAAGAAAGAAATATTTGTTTTGGCTTTTGGTTCCAGAGGCCCACCATGGCAGGGCAGAAGGCATGGCATGGAGGCAGGAGCAGGAAGCTGGTGAGCACATTGTCACACATACACAGGGAGCAGAGAGAAGGAGACAGACAGACAGACAGACAGAGACAGAGAGGCAGAGAGATAGATAGAGAGCAGGAGGCAGCATAAGTTAACAAGTGCTCAAAGCTCATCCAATGACGTATTTCCTCCAGCAAGACTCATCTTCCTGAATTTGCCGTAATTTCTCCAAGCAAATGGAGGACCAAGTCTTCAAATACATGAGCCTTTTGGGACCATTATCATTCAAACCCCTGTCATGGACATTTAGGTAGAGTTAAGGTCCAGATAGCCTCGGTGTAAATACTTAGGGTTCATAATATAAAGGATTTGATGAAAGAGGCTCAAACCAGGACAAAATAATTACCACAAATAATAGGATCCATTTGCCTGGAGACTTCCAGGAATGCATTGGACCGAAAGTTGTGCCTGATTCATCATGAAAAGAGTTCAGGTGGTCATGATCACGGTGATGATGGTGATGATGATGGTGGTGGTAATGGTGATGATGATGGTGATGCCATTGAAGATGAAATTATTCTGATAATATTTTAGATATATACTGAGTGCTTAGCTATATTCAGGGAAAATTAACACATTAAATCCTGCCAATACACCTATCCTACTACGATTACTCTGATTTTGGAAATGAAGACAGTGAGGGCAAGGGAGAATGTGTAACTAACTTGTCTAAGGCCAGATAAATAAAATCAAAATGAATGGTGGTCATGTTTCATGCATTCTGAACACTTGAACTTTTGCTGGTAACCTTGATAATCTTCTACATGAGGTAATGATTTTCTAGTGAAGAAATTTTTCATACATTTCCATTTTGTAAATTGTATTTTTCAAAGCAGTTCAGGCCTTAAAGATAAGTAGCATATGTTATCATATTAGAGTCACCTATGTAACTATTTTAATGCTCTGGGTACTTTATTCATGAGTGTAAATGGCAATCTTCTATCTAAACCTCCCTAAAACCTGATGAGATATCTGTGTATGAGTAGCTTCTGTTAGTTTCTACCAGCCCCATACCAATATCCATTTTATAGAATCTTCATAATTTTTCATTTCAGTATATAGCTGAATTATTATGTCCCTAAATATACAGAGTTTGTTTAAAAGATATGCTTATCACTCAGGTATGGATATAATCTTTGTAAAGTGATAAACTTGTTTTATAGTTGAGTAATATATCTACCTACAGTACCTCTGTGTTTCTGAGACCCATCATATGGAATCAGTCTCACAGATTTGTTACTCGGCAGGAGGATGACGCGTTGGGGAGAATTTGATGACCTTTATCGGATCACCGAGCTGGACGGGAGCCAAGTTCTGGTGTCTGAAGGAAGGCATTCCCCTGAAGGTCAGTATCAAAGACTTATTACTGTGTTGTATTTTTAAGGACATACCACATGACTGCTAAATGTTTGCCTTCTACACAGCACTACTTGATGAACTCATGTGTATTTGTTTCTTAAGCATCTCAAGGGGCCTGATATCTTACATCACAGGAAAGGGAACTAAGGCCCAAAGTCTGTCTTCCTAGGAAAGGTCTAATAAGCTTGGCATCAGGACAAAACAGAGATTCAGGCTTGGTCCCATCACTTAGAATTGCTGTGTTCATTTGAAAGCTACTCAGCTCACCATGTTTGTATCTTACCTGTCTGAGTCCAGCCTGACAGAAGGATGGATTTTTCCAGCTCTTCCATGCTAAAATTCTGTATAACTTATACCCTCAATAAAGTCGGTCTAAAAGAGTGGAAACACCAATCATGTGATCACGTGAATCCTATGAGACATCGCTCACTAGCAGCATTCGCTGCCTGACCCATCTCACACACCCCATAATAAGTCAGCGTAAGCCAAGCCAAGCAGTGAACCACAGTGCTTTGGAACACCAGGAAACAGCAGTCCCGCTCATTAATAAAAGCATACCGGTGCCCCTACAATGCAAGGAGTTAGGCAGCTTAGAAGATAGGCAGCTGAATGATACGGGCTTGTGATCTTTACTCTTCCCAGACTATTTATCTTATCACAGCACTCTGAAGCCACAAGCAGAGGAGGAGCCAGCATCCCCATTGCTCTATAGGACCATGAGTGAGGCAGCTTTGGTGAGAAAAAGGACAAAGGCTCCAGTGATGTATAGAAAAGACAGACAGAGCCACAGAGCCTCTATCAACGGACACTTCTATAACCATGAGGTGAGCTTCGGTTCCTCTAATGAGGAATGGTGTCCATTGTGCTAACAATACCGTTTACTTCAACTTAGAATTTAAATCAGTCATACCGACAATGGCAGCGGGCGCCTAACACTTACCAATCCTTCCCTGGAGTAACTTGTAAACTGAGTTTAAGCATGGCCTTGTTCACTTCTTTCTCTCTTCGTTAGGTTTGTTTGTTTGTTTTTAAGCACAGATTTAAATTAATTACAATTACATATATAAGACCTGCAAAGGTTCAAGCCAGCTGGGCCATTGTACTGAAATGGGAGGAACTAGATAAGGGCCCCACTCCCAACCAAGTAGCTATTTGCAGTTGATGCCTGCTGGCAGAGGGCAAGCCATTTCCTCCAGTAGAGTGTCACTGGGTATATCAGGAGTAGTTGGCAAACACAAAATGAACCCTTCTTTATTTATGTTTAGTTTTATTTTCATAAATGGGCATTGTTGTTTTGCCTGCGTGCTTGTCTGCCTCTGTGCGTGAGTGTGCCATATCCCCCAGAACTGCAGTTACAGTTGTGAGCTGCTTTGTGGGTGCTGGGAATTGAACCCTGATCCCCTGGAAGACTAACCAATGCTCTTAACCACTGAGCCATCTCTACATCTCTTCATTTTTGTTTCATTTTGGCTTGGTCAGGGCATTTTTTTTTGTCTTGTTGGGTTTTTTGTTGTTTGCTTTGTTATTTCAGAGAGAATAAGAGAGGGAACAGAACAAGAAGTTGAAGATGAGGAAGATCTGGAAGGAGATGGGAGAGGGGAAACCATGATCAAATATATTGTATTAAATTTTTAAAATAAAAATAATTAATTACATCACATTTTGTAGCCTGCCCTTTAGATATTGTATTTTCACACAAAATGTTTGTACAAGTGTGGCTACAGTTGAGATAAAATTTCCATTCTGATATTCTTTTGCTAAGATGTGTAAAATGTATACATGTTTTTCTATAACACTTACAAGACATTCTACTTGTTGAAGGTATGAAATATATCCTTAGTTCTTCCAGATCAACTTATAAAGTCAGAGATGATTTAGCATGTTCAGGGAAATCTAACAAATGTCCAGGACCAGGCAATAGCGCCTATTTGTTCTGAAATTATCAGATTCCCCCATTATTATGTTGTAATTTGGGATCTAGACAAACATAATGATTGTTAGAAAACATTCTGACTTTAGGAAAGGTGGAGAAATATGGGTTTGGATGCTTTCTTCAAACTAAGGCTTTCTAAAGGGTCTTCATTCCTTTTCTGTTATGCTAGAATATTCTGACAAAAGCATCATAAGGGATGTATGCAATTCAAGCATGCATTCAAAGATTTTTCTCATGCCTCATATTCTAGCAAATGCTTGTGTACTCATACATTTTTGAAAATACTTAAAAGTCCTCTGCTGGAGCAAGTGCTCTTAACACTGACACACCTCTCAGCCCCCTAAACACGTGTGTGACATTTATATCATACCATTTGAAATTATTTTATTACTTGTCATAAGAATTAAGTCAGTTACTATTTATGAAGGGCTTAGAATAGTTGTATACAATATTTAGCATTATATTACAAAGTATAATAATAATTATTATACAATAATTGTTATTAAATCTGTGTTTATTTGAGAACTCTGTGACGTCATTAGGAGTAGTATCAACACTTCTCGGAATTACATATTCCTACACTTCAAGTTCAAGACATTGACCACTGTTGATTGACAGAGTCTTAAGGTCTTCTATGGTTTTGTTATTTTTCTTTTAGACATCCATTTTCACCCCAACCTTTGGATCAGAAACTAAGGTCAGAACAAATAGTAACATGAGGACTGAAGAAGTAATAAAGCAACTTCTCCAAAAATTTAAGGTAATTGCTAGTACTGACCTGAGCTATATCATGCATGTAGAGAAACTAATGGAGGCACATAAATGGAACTCTTCTGAAAAAGAGCTGTGGGCTGTGAGCCAGCAACTTATGTTCAGTTCTGGTGGATCTTTTCCTCAGAGCAACTAAAGCCTGGAAATCCACATTATTCCCCCAGGAGCTGAGAAGACTTCACGCTGAAAGTGAGGGCCAAATGGGACACCTGCAAATACTCTGGATCTGAGAACATCATCTGAAACAATTACATTTATTTGTTTCTTTCTATTGACAGATTGAGAATAGCCCTCGGGATTTTGCTCTCTACATTATTTTTGGAACAGGAGGTAAGAAAATTTGCTCACTCCAGCCATGTTGGTTTTCTGTCCATAAGAAAGGCAGAACAGCAGGCCACTTGATTCTGTCAAAAAAGGGGGGGGAAGCAGAATACACAAGAAAGAAGAGACAGGAAAGGGCTCGTTGTAATTGATGATTACAGAGTTTTGGTGTAAGCTAACTACCTACTCTTCCACTGAGCTACACTTCCATCCATGGAGAAATGCTTCTAGAATAACATATATGTTCTCCAGTTCCAGACAGATAACCTAAGGATCAATATCTTCCAAGAGTTTATGATACAAAGGACTTTGCTTGTTTGCCGGACTTTACGTTGTCTGAGTGGAGGTCAGAATTTCAGAAATCCCTCCATGGAGGGCTCTCCAGGAGGAGCTGGGCTGTCTGGTCACCTCTGTACTTACTCCCTTCTCCCTTCCTTGCCCTAGCTCTTTCGTCATCCCTCCATGGCCCTTCTCTCTGACCTTGTTACTTTGCTCTTTCTTCCTTGTCACTGGGGCTGACACATTGTAAGAATCTGAGCTCTCCCTTGGGAGAGAACATGAACAGAACTCTGCGGGGGATATGTTTTCAGTAATGGTTCCCCATCATCATGAAGCAGGAAGCTTAGGAATGTAAAGTGCGGACATGAATGGGGTTGCGAAACCAAGTTAGCTTTAGGCTTAAAGGCCAAGAGAGGGTTCCGCTGTGCTGAGGGGAGGAGCAGAACTGTGAGGGCTTCCTGTGGCTTCGCAGAAGAAATCAGCACACACTGAATGGGAATGAAAATGGGAATAAAGTGAATTCAGAGACGAGAAACAGATTTGATCATTCTGAGAAAAGAAGTGAGGAAAAAATGAATTGAATGACACTGGGCTTCTCTACGTGGGTCATTTTTATTAAAAGGCAATCCCAGATAGGAGATTACTTTGACAAAATATAAGAAGTAGCTTTGTGGTGGGGTTACTCTAACTTTTTAAATGTGAGCTTCTGAGAATGTATCAATTTTCTTTCGTCTCATTTTCATGGCTGAATAGATGAGGCCTGCAGATAAATG
Source organism: Psammomys obesus (assembly GCF_907164565.1). Taxonomy (NCBI): domain Eukaryota; kingdom Metazoa; phylum Chordata; class Mammalia; order Rodentia; family Muridae; genus Psammomys; species Psammomys obesus. The sequence continues at coordinate 2,435,519 of NW_026585690.1, forward strand.
ACAAGGACTAATCTCATTAATTCCGCATTTATATTTTAGTTCTTGGAATACCCAAGAACTGAATGTGAGGAGGAAACAAAAGGAAGAATTAAGAACAGCTATAACGAACTTGGAAATAGTTATTACATTAACTGAACTTGGAAATAAATGCTGTGTCAATGAATGGATGAACAAATGGAAAATTATAAAGAACGAAGCCATTGTTCCCTCAGTAGGACTACAGCTTTGTCTAAATGACCTAGCTGACACTAAGGTCAAATTATTTGAACTAGTAAGCCAGACCACATATTGAGAGGAAGAAGTTCATTTGTAGTTTATGTAAATTTTTATCTTTTTCCATTTCAAATTATAGTAATCTCTTCTCATCTGAAATATCGCCTTGTGTGGCTACCATTAGCCAGTGTCAGACATAGTACAAGAATATTGATGGACTTTTCCAGACATAGCAATTTATATGCTTTAAAGTGCATACTGTCAAAGTATAGTGATGAACTCTTGCGCTGTCCAGCCATGCCTCTCCCTGGGATGAATCATCCATTTGTCCGTTGTATCCATACTATAGACGCAACCTCCCCTTTAGTCACTTAGCATCAGAGTGAGAAGTGAGGGGCCACAGTGTGTCTGTTTTTTTGTTTGTTTGTTTTGTTTTTGTTGTTGTTTTTGGTAATGTCATCAAGGAAGTATAAAAGTACAGTGCTGATAGTCTTATTAGAATAATTGGTGGGGTTGTTCTATTTTGTTACTAGTGATGTTCTGTCTTACTATGACTAATTTATAAATTAAGCTTTAGTATAGACATGTATTTAAAAAAAACAGATATACAGCACTATATACCACTTACTGCGTCCCGTGGGTAATGGGGCGTGGCCGTCTTTTGTTTCCATTTGCAGAGCAGAGAAAGCTAAAGAAGACAGATGTCCCACTCCTGCAGAGGCTCCTACAAGGCCCTTCCAAAAGCAATGCCCGGATCTTCCTCATGGATAAAGACGCAGAGGAGATCAGCAGTGACGTATGGCCGCCCACGCCTCCCTGAGTTTTCGAATCTCCCTCTGACTCAGCGCTTCTTACATAAGCCCCTCTCTTCTCCTTTTCAGGTGGCTCAGTACATTAATTTTCACTTTTCTTTCTTGGAATCCATCCTTCAAAGATTAGACGAGGAAGAGAAAATGGAGACTGAAAGGATAATGGCCAGGTGAGGCAGGGGTGCGCGCCGGGGGTAGATTCAGGGCGCGCCAGGTGCCCTGTTTCACCCATTCTTCCTTTTTCAGATTCAGTACCGAAAGGGCCTTTATACTGGAGTGTCTCCAGAGGAAGCAGGCAGCGAAGACAGAGACCACGGTCTAGAAGCCCAGCCCTCCTGCCAGCTGGCCCTCCTGGCTGAGCTGGAGAGGACACTGTTGAATGAATGTACGGTCGGCTCCCGGGTTCTGAGACCTGTGACCTCGCAGCTGTGGAAAACCGAATGGCAAACGGCCTCCTTCCTCTGCGCAACGATGAGGTTGGCTGCGGTTCAGAGTTGGACGAAGGCAAGACTGGACCCCCTCTCAGTAACTGAAGGAAGCCTGGGTACCATGCAGTCCAAATACCGTTGATAGCACATTCCGAGGTTGGAGCGGCCTCTGCTGATGTCATGCGGTTGAAACTTGCTTTATCTTTCACTCGTACGAGAACTGAGATATTGGCTGACTCACCAGTGACTGGAAATAAACACTCCCAGTTCTTGATGTCAACAAGAAACATTCTCAAGCCGGCAGGGGTCTCAGTTGATCATGTTTCATAGCTGTGTAAACACTCAAGCGTTTACATAAAGTTTAGAAGTAAATCTATGACCTTGATGGTTTTTAGCTCCATCTGTCCTTTCAGAATAAAATGGTCTGGGACTTTGTAAAGAAACCTAAACTCAGGGCTGGAGAGATGGCTAAGTGTTGAAGAGCACTGTCTACTCTTCCAGAATACCTGGGTTCAGGTCCCAGCACCCACGTGATAGCTCTCAACCCAGGCCCTTCATTTGCTCCCTGCCCTTCTATTCTCCGGATGCCGACTTCCAAGCTGTTTTAAGTGTCTTAAAAATCGGTTGAATTCATTTTCTTTTACCTTTGTAAACAAATACACCGCAGACATAGAATGTCCTGTTACTAGCTAGAAGAGCACGTGACCCCCAGACGCCCAGCTGGTGCTGACGATTGCTGTGGATGAAGCCAAGCTGCTGCAGCTGAGCCGCCGGGCGAGGCATCACAGAGTCCTTGCTGTCCTGTGAGTTACCCTCCAGGTACACATACGGTCTGCTAATCCTGCTGGGGGAAAAAAAAAAATGCTATGGGACTTTATTTGTAAACTCTTATCATAGTGAAGTCTTAATAACCCTTATCATCGTGAAGTCTTAATCAATATTTTTCTGTCTCCAAACTACTCCATTTGGCATCCTAGCTGCTAGCCCTGGAGAAATCTCTGGATGCAAACAGAAAAATCTTTCCTGGAGCCCGAGAAACCGCAATGGTTTTCTAGCGCGCCCTCTGCTGGCAAAGTATGATATTGTGCAGGGCGCAGAGGAAGCTGTAAAAGGGTCCGCTCCACCCACCGCTGTCCCCCGGGTTTTCACAGGGCTGATCTCAAACTGAATTGGGGCCTAGAATATAAAAACTGGCAAATCGGCTCAACAAGATCACTGTTAGCAAAGATCAAACTAGTCAACGGGTAGTGACGATGCGTGCTGCAGCAAATGGGTTTTTTCCCCCTGAATGTGTTAGATACAAGATTAGCCTTGTAAGATGCTGTATAGACATCAGAGATACAGAGGCGTTCTTCAGAGTTATTACACTGACGTTTATTGTGACAAAAAGATGTAAGGAGAGTAAGTGTTCAAAAACAAAAAAAAAATAGTAAAAGGCAAAACATTTGCTCAGAAAAAAATGATTTAAAAGGCAAAAAAAACTTGCTCAAAATGTTACAACCATTAGATTTTTATTTTAATAATCTAGATCTCTTTATGAAGATAAGAATAGAAAACCATATTGTGAAATATCCGTCTCTTAGGTTATATATTTACTTGTGTATTTGCACACGGACACGGATATTGTATATCCACTCACAAACCCAAACCAAGTTATAGAATTATTTGTGATTTGTTTCTCTAGCTCTTGTAAGTGTGTTAAACATTATATAATGATGCATTAATTTTCTGATCAGGAAATGCAAAATATGTTGCATGAACGTTCTCCACAAAAAGTAAGAAGTCCATACAAGAACAGATTCTCACTGGATGCAAAATATTTTTAATTATTCAAATGAGCCATTGACCTTACCTTTGCGATGTTTTAAAAAAAAAAAAAAACCCTTTACTATCTGTCCTCCTTAATCTTTCTGCAGAGCGTCAGGACGTAATGATTGCTGCTTATTTTTCCCTAAAAAACGATTATAAACGTGTGGCATTTGATGCGATGTTAGGTTAGACTGGGATGTGGGCTGACTTGACCCAGACAAGTTAACCACATCGCATGATTATAGCTTCTCCAAGCGGAGAACATTAACCTATCCATGCTTTCAGCAGCTAGAAGTTCTAAGGGACTGAGCAAGGCAGGCGGGAGGGAGAGCGAGGGACTGGAGATTTGATCACGGAGTTGCTGAGGCTCCTTGAATTTGCCACTGGATCACTTCCTTAGGCGCATGAAGGTCTGAGCCTTGGGGGGGGGGGGAAGCCTGTTTGATCGAGAGCTGGGGCTTTCCACAGAAAGCCAGCAGGCTCTCCAGCTGTCTCCTAAGTGGGTCTGGAGCCTTCAAAGGCTGCACTTATCCTAATCGCTTGGGTGCAACTTCCTGAGCCAGAGAACCCGCTAGAGGCACTCCGGGTACCAGGTCTTCAGAAACTGTGAGATCAGAAACTTCAGCTGTGATGAGCCGCTAAATGCTAAAATGGCTTCATAGCCCTAGATGACTTTTGCACTTTCTGAGGCCAAATCTACTTCAGCTGTTTTTGTATGATGAAAAACCATAAACTTTTGTCCAAAATAAAGGGCTTTTCATTGTTTTAGGTGACCCAGATATTTCATTGTCAGTTACATACTAATCATAGTCTGTTGCATGTATCATTGTACTTTTTGTACTTCATATCATGTCTTATACCTAGGAGATGCTCAATAAAATGGATAGACAATTCATGCGTTCATGAATTACCTAAAGTATCCTTACAATCTCTACTGTACGTACGTCTCCTTGCTCACAAGTCTGATCCAGTAGCTGGACACTTTGCTATGTTTATTTTCTTATCTAACATCAACTGCCCCTCAAAAAAAACCCACCACCAAAAATATCTTTTCTGAGCTCAGGCCTCTGAAATGTTCAGTTAGCCGGCATTACAGAGGAATCCAGTTGCAGGCTATGCTGATTGGTTTGAGAAACTGAAATACTAAGCATTCCATTTCCAAGGCAGCTGATGAAGGGGAGAGACAGCAGACCTAACTTCACCATGTTGAAATAAGTACATGGGAAACGCATGATAGGATGTTATTAGCAAGGCAGCCTTTAATCATATTCATTTGTACATTCAATAGCATTTAATACATTAGGTTGACATCAATATTTGATCAACAAAACCTGAGATTTCATATAATTCTTGTACTATTTGCCTTCTGCCTTGCCCAGCTTTATATACGCCAACTTGTGTACAATCTCAAGACATTATTTTTTGAATTCCACTTTATATATGAGGAAAGTAATCCTGGAAAGGCTAGGAGATTGACTAAGGTATTAATCGGAAGGAATGGGTAGGATTGGAACCCATGGCCAGCATGATGGATGTTGAGCATTGAATCCCAGGAGACTAGTTCCAAGACCCTGCTTCAGACATTGCCATCTAATGACGCTAAAGTACTTCCTGTAAAATGGACAATTTGTGTATACCCTCCAGCCTCCCAGATACTCTAAGCCACCTCTAGCTTACTTATAATTAGGACAATGCAAATGATATGCAAATAGCTGTTACACTGTGTTGTTTAGGGAGTAATGACAAGACCACTGGCACAGCAATATTTAACGGTCTCTACTCCAGTCAACTGAATACACAGGAGCAGAAGGGAGATGCCTGTAGCTGCTTCGCTAAACAGTTGTGAGAGCAATGTGACTATCACACGTAAATGCTGGTGCTTTGCATGTAAGAAGTGCTGAGCGGAAGGATCTGTCATATTCAAATCGGCGTACGTCACACACACCCTTCCCCCACTGCAGCCTTCTCGTCCACTAACCCTGATTGCCCGCAGCTACTTTATTTTTGTTTCACGGCTAGCCAAGTGGGGCTGAGGAGATAGCTCAGTGGGTGCAGGGCTTGCCGCAAAAGCATGAGGTCCTGAGTTCAGATCTCCAGAATGCAGGCAAAGCCAGATGCAACCCTGTAATCCCAGTGCTCCTACGGCAAGATGGGAAGTGGAGACAGGAGGACCCCGAGAATCTCGTGGGCAAGCTAGCCCAGTGAACACAGCGGCAAACGAGGTTGGAGGTGATAGCCGACACGAGAGTTTGTGTTTCTGCTGTCACACATCTGTCATGGCAGGCAGATGTGTGCCCACACTCAGACACAAAGACACACACATACACAAGATTCAAAACACAATACAAAAACCACAGCCAAATGGATCACTCACATTCTCTGAATCTCTTTCGCCACGTGTCCAGCTGTTGGAGCCATGCTTGTCTAGTTCTGGGTAAGCCTCTATCCTTCGGTGACCTTTCGTGGTCTCAGTTTTACCAAGTGGTCTCCAACCCCTGTGCACTGTGATTGCCTGCTTCATGTTTGGGATACCGGACATGTGAACTATGCCTTTATTATAATGCTTAAATTGATTGTGTCTTATATCGACAAGTCAGTGGCTTCCCATGTTTATCTCTATTCTGTGTGTGTGCATTACACATAAGAACAAGTCTCTAGAGAGGCCAGAAGAGTGGTCCTCCAAACTAGAGACACAGGCAACAACGATCTGCTAAATGTGGGTGTGGGGAACCGAACTTGGGCCCTCTAAAAGAACTGTATGTGTCCTTAGCGGCTGAGCCATCTCTTCTGTCTCCACCACGGTATTTTGCACCGTGCGTTGAATGCATGGGATGGTCAACAGATGTGAATGTTGCTAACGTATGAAAGCCTATTGATAATTCTAGAGTAGGAAGAAAACAATTAAGATTAAGTAAAGAACATCATGAAAAGCTTTCTGTTTCTTCAATCAAAATAAGTCACTATTTAGTAAGCACTAAACTATTAATGTTTGTTTTATCAGATAAGAGAATCGTAGAAAAATTTAAAAGTCCCAGTTATGAGTCCTGTTATTTTCAGCAGAATTTCCAGAGTAAAGAGCAGGCACCCAAAGATGCCCAAATTAATATAAATGTATCAGGAGCTGTTGCTGGCAATGTCAACAGTGCACACAGACAGGAGGCAGAGGGAGGCAGAACCTATCCACAAAGGTACCCTCATTAGCATATTTCCCTCAGCTCATCAGCAGTCATTCCCGGAAGTGGTACAGCTCCATGTTGGACCCAGAAGTCTTCGTTGTGGGGGACCCAGCAGCCAGTTCCCAGCAAGATGTGGCTGTGAAGAGTTTAAGTTAGCCAGAATATAACTCCATTTTGAAATAAAGATTTTGACTGGGAGCTGAATTCAGGTACCAGGAAATATCACAGAATGTACACCTGGCAGAAAACAAAGTTAACTCTCCTAGCAACAGCCTCCAGGAAATATAACAAAATAAATGCTTCATAGAAAATAGAGACAAACTCCCTGCCAATAATCAATGGGAATCGGTTGAGAATCGGGTGGGAAAATTCTCCCCAATGTTTCAGATATGGTTTAGAAAAATAGCCATCATGATTATATGCCTCAGCCATTGTGATTGTGTGCCTCAGAAAAGGTCACCCCGCCCTGCTAAACTTCACCCAATTATTTAACGCCAAGACTTGTGCCCCCTGCTTGCTGCCACGGAAACCTCCTGCTCCCAGACTTTCCCTTTAAGAATCCTGTTCACTCAGAGCTTAGGGTCCCCCTTCTCTACTGCTGCATCAGTGAGACTTGGGTCCCGAGTTCGATCGCGCTCGTAATAAAGCTCTCTTGCAATTGCATCGAATCGTCTCCTGGTGGTCTCTGAGGGTCCCGTGAACCTGGCATAACAGCTGCATATTCAATTGGCTGGAGGCCTTGAATGTTCTTTTTGCCGCTGCACTTGAGAGGCAGGAGAGCTCTGAGGGGACTCCTCTAGGAGCCATTTGTTAAGGGGAGAGGAAAGACGGTGTGGACTAGCCGGCGTTCTGCTACCCCCCTGAGCCAGTGAGGCCGCGGCAGTCCGTCGACTTGTCATCTTGAGCACTGCTGATCTCACCCGCCGGTGACCCTACAGCAACATGCTCTGGGATGTGTTGGCCTCTAAGAGGTATTGGCACCTCGTGATCAGTTGTTGTCCCTACGGAAAAGAACAGGCATAACTGTGAGAGGGAAGGAGGAGTCAAGACTACTATGGTCCTGGTCCCTAAACAGAAAAGTCTTCAAGCTTCCGTGTTGGATGCGGGAGGTGGCTACATCACGCCCCTTCCCCGGGTGTCAGCCTTCCCCACAGGCCTAGTCACTTAAAGACTCAGTTAACCGCAGTCATTTCTCACTTTCGGGACCTCAGGTCTGAAATATTTTCATCTGTTCTCAAGGCAGGCTTTTTTTTTTTTTTTTGGCTGCACGATAACACACATGTTACAAACAGATGCACTCATGTACGCATGCACCCACATGCACAGATACACGTGGCAAACACGCCCACATATCCGCATACCTGTGCACGCACACCTGAGCTGACTTGCATTCCTAAGCTCCCTGGCGTTCCTGGGAGCATGCTGGCTGTGTTAATTTAGTCCCTCCTCCCGGCCTCAGGCATCATCACAGTCCGTCACTTAGGCAGATCAGCATCTTTACAGACTTGCTTTGACATATGCTTCTGGACTTTAAGAAATCCCTCCTCTTTCAATAACCTGTGAGTTTTTAGGTCAGTTTTCATGGGAAGTTACCACAAAAGCTTAACCCAAGATCTTATTTGATCTTCATGTGTCTGAAGCTACTGGTAACAGAAATCTGCTCCATGTCTATCTTTTCTGACGTCATTTATCCCATAGTTCCTTGGTAAATTGTAACTGTTATAGTGACCAGAAATGTGTAAATACATCTCTGGTTAAAGTAAGGTAGGAGGAAGGCATCCAGGAAAACCGATTTATTTATTCTCTTATGGCATTGTGGACTAAAGTTGGGGCCATGTGCTAAGTGAAGGCTCCATCAGGAAGCTACGTAGCTTCATTGTGAGCCCAGAAAAACAGAAAACAGTCTAGCCCAAAAACCATGAAGACGGTCCAGAATGAAACCAAACCACATGGCCTCACATGAAGCCCACACAAGACTGCTGGAGAAAAAGTAGGCTCGGGCTGGGTGGGCATGCTCACAAACACTTTAACCCCAGGGCTGATATGATGGAGACAAGAGGATTGCTCCGAACTCCAGGCTGGCCTTGGCTACATAGTGAGTTCCAAGCCAGCCTGGGCCATGTGGTAACACTCTTCCAAGAAAGAGGAGGGAGGGAGGAAGAGAGGGAAGGGAAGGAGGAAGGAAGGAAGGAAGGAAGGAAGGAAGGAAGGAAGGAAGGAAGGAAGGAAGGAAGGAAAGAAAGAAAGAAAGAAAGAAAGAAAGAAAGAAAGAAAGAAAGAA
>NW_026585690.1:2444244-2470630 GCF_907164565.1 Psammomys obesus
GAAAGAAAGAAAGAAAGAAAGAAAGAAAGAAAGAAAGAAAGAAAGAAAGAAAGAAAGAAAGACGGGAGAAAAAAGAAGTCTCTTCCTTATCTTCCTTACACAGTCAAGATCTCCCCTCTGTGGCCTCCTGCGACGCCAGGCCTGCTGTAGACTGCTAAGCACACCTACACTAGCGTCTATGAGAAGAAGGAATTACCCAGCTTCCATCCTGCATGGAACAGTTTGCTGATTCCCTTTTGAGACGTGCTTAGGGATGAGAAGATGGCTCCGTAAGAGCCCTTGTATGAAGTCCTGGGTTTGGATTCCCAGCATCCAGGTAAGAGCTGAGAGCGGTCATGCAAGCCTGTGACCTCAGTGCAGAGTGCAGAGACAGGAGGCTCCCTAGGCCTGCGATGGCCCAGACTGTGAGCTCCAGGTACAATGAGAAACGCTGTCTCAAAGGAATAAGGCAGCGTGTAATAGAACACAAATATCCTCCCGTGGCCTGTGTATGTATGTGCATAGGTACACAGACATATGGATACCCGTACCACACTCCAAAAGTACAATAGCAATAAGTTTTCCATCCATTCTGATATTACAGTATAACTAAAATATTACAAAAAAAAATAAATAAAATCCCATTGATGATTTAGAAAATAAAAGAAAATACAATCACCAATTAAAAAACTGATAACATTTAAAACAAACAAACAAACAAACAAACAACCGGGTGCTTGTCAATTTGAGTTTTAAAAAGAAGGCAGCTGTGACTGATGCTGGAGCTGGGAGCTCTGAACAGCCACGGAGGAAGATGTAGCAGCAGCAAAAGGCTGGAGTGCTCTGAGGTGCACCTCTTCAACCCTCACTGCCCTCTCCTTCCCTCCTTTCCATTTCTGAGAAGAGCCAGCCTGCCTGAGTGCCTGAGGCTGGTTTGAACCTGGGTCTTCTGGTTTCAGCCTCTCAAGGACTGGCCCTTATAAGCATCCACCACCCTCCTGACCTCCCAGAGTCTGGAGCTACCAATGTCCTTTCAATAAGCTTGTTTTCCTTCAGGTTAGCCAGAATTTAATCCTGTTATTTAGAATTAAGGAATTTCTACTGGCAGACCAGAAAGAGCACTGTGCAAATATGTGGAGAAAATAATCTTTGAAAAACCAAATGTCAGCTGTAGTAGCACAGGCCTGTAAGCCCAGCCCTCAGGAACTTAAGGCAGGAGGATTACAAGTTCAAGGCCTGTCCGGGCAACTTAGTGAGACCCTGTCTAAAGTATACTTGAGTGGTAGAGCACTTACCTACCATGAGTGAGACCTTAATTTCAATCCTAACTTTTTCTTTCTTTCTTCCTTTCTTTCTTTCTTCCTTCCTTCCTTCCTTCCTTCCTTCCTTCCTCTCTCTCTCTCTCTCTCTCTCTCTCTCTCTCTCTTTCCATGTGTGTGTGTGTGTGTGTGTGTGTAAATATACACAATGGTTTTCTCCTAGGTATTCATCCTGAAAAAAAAGATGCCAACATGCATACTGACAGACATAAGTTTAGAATATGCTGCTCAGAAAACCTTAATCAATCAAAAAAGGAGCCAAGTATAAGATAATAAAGCACTCCAGTTTTCCCAAAGCTTTGTGAAGAAGATAACCCCATGGGGCCAGCCAATAATTGAATCTAAAATCAATTCAGTCCAAACTGAAAGAAAATGCAACATTCTATTACAGAAACTACATAAGTAAAACCCAGAGCTATTCCAATGGTGTGGTAGAAAGAAGCTGCTTTGTGCTTTTTTCTTTTTTTTTTTTTTTTTGGGGGGGGGGGCGTTAGAGCATGGGAAAGGGCAATTAAATACTCTCATTCTGAGAAGAAAGTAGGTATCAGGAAACTACAACTTCAAATTATAAAACTAAACAGATGTGGCATACTTTTATGCCAGCAATGGTAGACTACAAAAGAGACACGACTTCACTGTGACATCTTTTAAAAGATAACAGGAGAAATCACCAACCGTCAACAGCCCAGCCTGTTATTGTAAATAATATTTCAAGTAGGCCTGCCATGGAAGAGACTACATGCTTCTAATTTTTAGTAGCAGCCTGTTAGCAGAGAACATGCGCATTACAGTTAAGAAGCAGGTTCTTTAAACCAGGCAACGTGGAAGGAATGATTTCTTGCCCTTCTTACCTTTATGACTTCTCACCATTACAAGATGAGAATGGTTGCATTTGGAAGTGAGGAAAGTTTAGACAGGTTAATTAGGTCCAGGAAAATCATGAGATGCTAAGTCAAGTTAACAGACCAAAAGCTAGAATATAATCAATTAGTGAACTAATAATACTTTAACTGAAAGAGAGAGAAACAGACAGATGCACAGACACACAGAGAGATAGACAGACAGACATAGACAGATTTGAGGTGGAGGTCAGTGTGAGTGTAAGTTAACACTCACTATAATTAACACCAAATTAATTAAGTGATGATAATATTTCTTAAAATTATTCCAAGATTATAATCAAAAAAGGATGAAAAGACTTAAAGATTTGTCTCTTAGAACAAGGAATGTGCCCTTCTCCTCTTTGCTCCTCTTGAGGTGTTCTGAGCCACATCATATATTACTTAATATTCAAACACATAATTTACCAAAAGAAACTGACGTCAGTAACTCAGTGTGACCTGATCGATATATACTTAGTTAATCATCCTGCTTAATCAGATCACCATTTCTCCTTCACAATTGTATCCTACCGTTCGCAGTAGCTTTGACAGTAGACCCATTAAGCTGGGGGGACTCATCTATACAATCTCCACTATTAAAATTACCGAGTCTTTCTGCAGGAGCGTGTGTTAGGACACATCTCAGAGCAAAGCTTCACCTTTCTTTTTCATTCCACATTGATTAGCAGCTATGTTCCATCACACCCGACCTGTGCTAAATCACTCTAACTTTGTTTGGTTCTCACGTTCTGTGAGGCGATGGATGGGTCTCCGTGGTTCTCCTTCCTCATGGGAGATTTTGCATGACTAAGGAACTTCTGTGAATAGAATATGTTCCTTGCGCCTGCTAAGGCTCATTCCTTTATGCCCATAGTTTCCTGAACTGTGGAGCTTTCTTCCTTGGACTGTCCAGATTCACCCAGGTGTGTGGGTAGGAGGGGAAGGAAGCTCTCCACACTAGGCCTCTCTTCATCAGGAAACATGGACTGGGTCCCCAGTTATTTTGTCTCCATGTTTTCCTCTTATTTTTACCAGCATTCTGACATTGATTTTGATTAGTCTCCTTTTCCCTCTTAGAACATTTCCTCTGTCGTAGGGTTACATCTTACAGTGACTCCTCTATCTTGTCCTAAAATGCTTTCCCCTCTCACTGGCCTCAGGGAGGAGGGCAGGTTTCAAGCACACACACTTTCTCTTTTAGCAGGCAGAACAGTTACAGTTATGGAAACAAACAAAGGAAATGGCTTCCAGGTGCTGGTGCAGTTAGCCTCTACAGGTGTCCAGCAGTCTGAGCCCTCTCCTGGAATCCCAGCTTCAGGAAGACTCTTGGGACCTTCCAACATACTGTTCTTCGTTGTTAGTCAAACCCAAAATCTGATCACCAACTCTGAAGCCAGAGGTACAAACGCCAAAATATTTTCATTATTGATTGCTACCTTTTTAGGTAACTGAGCTCCTTTATACATGACATTGTTTGTTTTAAAATATACTCTAGTCTTAAATACTCATTTAATATCCCCCAATTCTCCCATATTTTTTCATTATTATGTTGTTTTTTCAAGTGGTCTTCTTTCTTTTCTCTCTCTCTCTCTTTGTCTCTGTCTCTGTCTGTCTCTCTATCTCTGTCTCTCTCTCTAGTTTTCTGAGACAGGGTTTTCTCTGTGTAGCCTTGGCTGTCCTGGACTCGATTTGTAGACCACGCTGGCCTTGAATTCACAGAGATCCGCCTCCCTCTGCCTTCCCAAGTGCTGGGATTACAGGTGTGTCCAACTGCGCTCAGCTGATTTCTTTATTTCTATTTTCATCCTTTGCTCTGGTTTCTTAACCACAGTCAGACTTACGGAAATATTGGGAGGGGAAGAGGGTGACCCTTCAAGATAAAAAAGGGCTCCAGCAGTGTGGTCCTCACCACACCACACCACACCGCACCGCTGCTAGGAGCAGCGCCTGGGAAACTGTCTTCAGACTCCATTCAGACCTCCTGAATCAGCAGCTATGCTGGCAGAGCACACTCGCTTTGCTTTAGCAGCCTTCCAGATTATACATGCTAAAATCTAAGAGGCCTCGCCTGAAACGAGCACACAAAAGTAAACTTGACCAAATGAGAGAGAACGCAGTGGAACATCTACTTAATATTTATCTATCCTAGCAACTTTTAATTAGTAAAGTATAGCATTCAGATAGCTTCTGTGGCCTTCTTGAATGAGAAGGACTCTCAGAAGGAATAAAGGGGGAAAAAAAGAAAGGGAATGATATTTGAATTTTTCGGCTGATAAGTTAAAAAAAAAAAATCTCAGTCCTGATGGTACCTGGAGTCAGACAGTAGGGGAGGAGGACTTCACCTATCAGTGGACTAGGGAAGAGGTATAGGGGAGGACGATGTCGGACCAGGAGGAGATGAGGGAGGGGGCTACAATTGGGATACAAAATGAATAAGTTATAAATAATAATAAGAAGGAAGAGGAGGAGGAGGAAAGAAGAAGGAGGGGAGGAGGAGAAGAAATGCAACAGCTTAACTACTATTGCACAGACTGTCTACATGGTTCCCAATCTATGTTGTTTATGTTGGTTTAGCTTAGAGCTCTCCTGCTCTCTCTGTTTTAGTTCAGTTCATGTGAAAGCCATGCACACTTCAATTTGAATTCTTATCTTTCCCCAAGCTTGCAATGTGTGTGCTATCCCCTCAAGGTGCTGGGTAGCAGGAGTGAGCCCCAGTTCCCACTGAGCCACTCAAGGAGGCTGAGAAACCAAGCTCAAACGTGCATAGCCCTGTTAAGTTGTGCTGCCTGGCACTCATATTAGATGAATGTTTAATTTATCTTTATCCCAACTTAGAGTGGACCTATCGGCACATAACCCCATTGCTGAGAGAGCTCTGTTAGATGTTTGGCTTTGCCTGGAAGCCCAAGTTCCAGAGAATAAGCAAAAGGGAGCCACTTCGAGTCGGTAAAGAAATAATGAAGGCTATTACCTCTAAAATTATTCCCGAGAGCCACTGCTAAAAGGAGCCCCAGCCCTGACTAGCCCCAGCCTGCCTTGCTAACTGTACAAGAGCCTGTTTCTTAACTACATGTTCACATGCCCCAACACAGACCCTGCTGCCTATCGCGTCTACTGCTCGCTCACGTCCTCAGACAAGGGAGCCCCCCCCCCGCTCCCCTGCACTATTCCTCTCTGAGACTCACCACAGACTTGCTGAGCTGCATCCCATGACATCCTGAGCAACTCAGGTTGCACAACTTTACAGTCCTGTGAAAAATCATTTACTTGTTAAGTACGTACAGTGGTATTAATTATAGAAAATCGGCCTCCTGGTGGATAGTTTAGCGTGTGTGTGTGTGTGTGTGTGTGTGTGTGTGTGTGTGTGTGTGTGCAGTTTCATCCTGCTTTTTCTCTTCTGCATTCCTCAGCTCCTCTGTTCGTGAAGTTCTGCCCATTAAGGAAATAAAATCCCTTTTACCTGATTGTGCTTATGCTTTCTAACAACAGTGAGCCACAATTCCTGTTTGTGACCCCAGAAATTCCTATTGGAAAAAAAAATCTCACAGGTGTCTTGAACAGATGTTTAAACTGTTCATTTCTTTAGATTCGTCATTTTTAAATGAATAGGCCTTCGGTTCATCCTCCCATTCTTGCTTCTAGGCACCACCACCCCCATCTGGCACCATAGTGGTTGTGTCTTATTTGTCTGTTTGTGTCTGATTCTTTTAGTTTCTCCCAACATACAGAAATATAAAGACACCCAAAGCTCGGGCATAGCACGGTCAGTCACTCCCGCCCATGCGGCCCGTGGTCTTTCCTTTCCACTGTTGCTAATTTCATGGTCGCAATGGGGACAAGGTTTTCCTTGCAGTGACCCTCCCAAGCCCCTCCGCATGTCTGCTGGAATGGGTACCTCTTCCTGAAAACACATCTCTCTCCTCTCTGCATGGCAGCACTTCTCCACCAGGTGAGTGAAGTCCTCACCAACGGACTGGAACGCCTCCTCTGCGGCCCTCGGCCCGGCCCTCGGCTTCTGCTTCACAAGGTTACTGAGGAGCCTGAGGCGGACATGGGGGAGGGGCATTAGCGCCTGACTTTGCGAGGCCATCCTACTGATTTAGGCCCATCGACCATCCTTGAGTCTCCTCACCATCCTTGCCATCTCCTTACCCTGGCTCTCTTCAGGTTAAAGGGAGTGAAAAGTGACCCGATGGTCTCCTAGCATGCACAAATGCTCATCTCTAGGTCCGTTTTATAGAAACACCTCTCTGCGAGTCCACCTCCTTAACATCGTGATCGCATCACGTCAGCTATCGTTATACGGCTCTTGCTAAGGTAAGCGACTTTGTTTCGCACCATTTTCTTGGATACGGGTGAAGCGCAGTACCTAATTTTTCTACCCCATTTCATTTTGCATTCTAACTTCCACGTGAACATCACTAGCCTGGCGGGGCAGAAACTGAGAGCCTCCTGCATGTCGTTAAGGACAAGACTTGTGAGTGGATTTGAGGACGCAGTGGCTTGCCTGGCAATTTCCCTAACAGATGACTCCCCTGCGGCTGGCAAGAGCATTTCAGCCACCACGAACACTTAGAATTTCAATCTGGTCTATGTACTCCTACTTATCCACATCCAAGCCTTCTAATTAACATTGCTTACATTAGCAACTTTTTTTTAACCTGCTTTGGACAAAAGAAATTTAACCACAAAGAAAATGAGAAGGAAGAATAAGAAACAGGAAGCTGGGGTATGACTCAGCCAGTAAAGGAGTCTGCTGTGCAAACATGAGACTCTAAGCTTGAATCTCAGCATCTCCCTAGGAAGCTAATTGGGCCTCCCTCCCTTGTCTATGACACCAGCCCTGTGGGGTTGATAGGGACAGAAGGGTAACTGGGGCTTCCTCACGGCCAGCCTAGATCCTGGACCAATGACAAACCCTGTTTCAGAGGAATTACACAGAGCATGATAGAGCAGGAGCCAATGTCCTCCTCTGGCCTCTACACATGCCTACACACACATGCACATACCACACACACACACACACACACAGAGAGAGAGAGAGAGAGAGAGAGAGAGAGGCAGACATATGCATCAATCAGTATTATACTACTTATCTCAAAACCACTCTTTTTTTTTTTTTTTTTTCAAATTCACACTGGTAATTGCCAGTGCTATAATAAATGGGTATAAAAGCAACTACTTCAAAGTTCTAGGGTATGCGTTTATGACAGTCTATACCTGGGTTCAGACAGTAAATACTTCAGGCTTTTCTGACTCAAAGACAAAACTGGAACTAATATTGGGAGATGAAAAACCCTAGCCACCACCTCGCCCCCAACACACACACACACACACACACACACACACACACACACACATCTTGGCTCACTAGAATGACACAGGCTGCCCCAAGTGGCAGAAATAGCTGTGATAGTTATCATCAAATGGGAACAAAGAGGCCATGCTATGGTCTATTTCTCTGTCCCCATAATACTCAGGTCCAGGCATGGCTCTCCTCCCTGTTGTCTCAACATGGGGAGCTGGCCTGAAACAAGGCAGGTCACAGGGACCTTTGTTTCCAAGACAGAAGTGCTTGCTGCTCTTTACTGTCTCCCAGCCGCTGCCACGTGTGTCCCAAACACACAGGTTCTGGTATAGCCAGGCAGACTGGGCTCTAGAGGCAAGATAAGGAGAATGTAGCCCTCTTGGGTCCCCAACTCTGACTCAAATGGTGCCCACAGGTCCTACAAACCCTGGGTGAGTATAAGCTCGCAGACTCAGCGTGAAGCAGTAAAAGCAATCTTCCATCTTGGTGTCCTGCCCGACTGGCATGCTTTCCTAAAAAGTCCTGTTTCTGTTAGGCAGGATGTAAATCCCATCACTTGGAAGGCAGAACCAAGCAGATCTCCGTAGGTTCAAAGCCAGCCTGGTCTACAGGTTTAATCACAGCACGTAGGAGGCAGAGCCAAGCAGATCTCTGTGAGTCCAAAGCCAGTCTGGTCTACATAGGGAGTTCCAGGTCAGCTGGAGCTGTATAGTGAGACTCTATCTCAGAACACAGAAGTTCCTATCTTCTCTACCCACGAACTCACACCTTCACCTCACCTGAGGTGAGGACACAGAATGCTGAGGGAGCGTGATTGTCAGCAGTGACACAGCACAGGCCACAGTGTTTTCAATACTTCCAGAAGGCATGGCTGGCTTTTGAAGCATAGTATTTGCCTACTTCTGAGAAGTTACACAGCAGAGCTAAGGGAATTCAGGCCATTTCATCTAATGTTTTCTCTAGTTCTATGTCCAAGGGATTTAAATAAAACCAGATGTGGTGACAGAGAGTATAAATCAAAATTTCTTGGTAGGAGTTTATAGTAGAAAATGAAGATAATTTTCACGTCCAACAACAGTAAAGGCTTAAATTCATATGATAGAGGATTATAGGGTCATTAGATGTTGTGGAGAATAATGAATGACAAAATATATATATAATATACGCAGTGTGATGTTTTTAAAAAGAAATATTTAAAAATAATGTGAGTAGCTGTCAGCTTTCAAGTGTGCTCATCTTTGCTGTGTCCCAGGCAATGTGCCCGTAATTTTACTGATGACAGTGTTATAATCTGTTTTCATCTGAAAGTGCCCTCCAGTTTGCGTTTGTAACAGTGTTTTCAGAATCTCTGGCTATAACTCACAAATCTGTGGAAAGGAATTTCCATCCCAAAAGCCATGACAAGAGGTCTACGTAATGAGAGAATTGGTGGGTGGATTCAGGAAGGGGCTCCGTAGCTGCCTGCTGGGTCTCCTTTAGACTCGGTTCCAAGTCATACAGGGAGTGTGGCGACTGTCTCTGAAAAAGTACTGAGAGCGTGTTTTCTCCTGCAAACCACGAAGGCGCATCAGCCTTTCTGAGAGGAAAGGGATGAGAGCCTGGAGGGTGATGGTTTAGGGCAGGGCTACTCCCTGTGAGTCCAGAGTGGTGTCAGGGCTTGCAGAGCTTCTGGGGGCTGGGAAAGCAGAGGAGCGTCTGTCTCCTAAGCTCTAGCTGGCACGGAAATGCTACCTAAGCAGGCTGTGGTGTCTTGACTAGCCTAACGAAGTCTTCAGCTATAACGAAGCTTCCTCACGTACACCCCCCACTCTCTTCTGTCTCGCAGCTATGAGTTCCCTAATATCTCCGTGACTTCACACCCCACAAATGCTCCAGGCTGGTCTATGGAAATACCTTTCCTTTCCGTCCCCGCTGGCTGCTTTCATGGATGCAGTTCTGACAATGGCCAGAAGAGGGAGGAAGAACACCAGGGTTGAGTTTGGAACTTCGCCCCGAAACAGGGGGACACAGCCCATTGCCTGAAAAGCAAGAATGGGTCTCCCTCTCCCATCAGGACTTCCGGAAATGAGGTTCAGAACAGGAACATCAGGCCGCTCTGAACACACAAGCCGCCGTTTCTATAGCGGGGATGGGGGTGGGAGGGCGGTGCTGCCTTCCAGCAGGGCTCACCCCCACCGCGGTCACACACTCGGGCCCTTTTGGAGTTGTTCACCTCCTCTGCTCTTCAGCTCCCCAGCCAGAGTCTCTCGCCAGGCAGCCTCTGGTTCCCTAGTATTTTCCATACTTCAGGGGTTTTTTGGTTTAAGTTTTTGTCCGATTTTGACCCTTATTACTTACTACCAGTTTGTTTCCAGGTTGTTTCTGTAGTATTCAATGTTCACTACGTTATCAATTCATTTTAAACAAATTCTGTTGGTTTGCTATTTAAAATTAACTTTTCGCAATGTGTTGTTGTTGTTTTTCGAGACAGGGCTTCCTAGTGTAGCCTTGGCTGTCTTGGGCTCACCATAAACCAGTCTGGCCTCGAACTGGCCTGCCTGCTTCTGCCTCCCAGAGCGCTGGGATTACAGGCGTGTGCCATCACGCCCAGGTTGGCATCATGTTTTTATACCTGCTTTTACATTTTTTTCTTTGAACTTTTATTATCATTTTTTTTTCTTGTATTCAGTACTGCAGAATAAAGACAACGCCTTCCTCACGCTTGGGAGGGTATGTACTCAGCTATATACTGTGTATGTACACTGAGCTATATCTCCAGACTTTTCTTTATTTTTTTCAGATTTGGAGACAGCCTCATTATGTAGACCAGGCTGCCCTCAGACTCACTGTGTAGCCCAGGCTTGCTTAGGACTCAACCACAGTCCAGAGTACCTAAGACCACAGGTTTTTCCCAGCATGCCCAGTTTCTAGTTTCTTTTTACCTCTTCTTTTCTTTTCAGTTTTTCTGTGACCTCAGCTTCTGTTTCCTGTACCTGTTGTACGGTCTCAGAGTGAGTCGTGCTTTTTCATCCTCTGGGTTTTTCATGGTTAAAATGGTGTGATGATGTTACCTACCTCATAGATTTACAGGGAGGAGTTGATGGAGTAATGACATGGTCCACACCATGACGTGGTCCCTACCTGTATCCAGGCAAATCCAAGGAGCGCCAAACCCTGATTTCTAGAGGGGAAATTGATTTCTTTCTTATAGTCTCTTGTCACGCCTGGACTAATTGTCACTAACGTACCATAGCTTTTAATGGAAAGAACCAATATTTAATTTATATTTAGTGAAAGTGTTCTAGGCATATATACATTTCCATGGTCATATACAAGTTTGCAAGGCATTGTTCATCCTCCCTGGAGGTCCAACTACAGATTTAGAATGTAATCGTTTTACCTTCATTTAACCAGCAAATAGTAAGAATGTGTCCATTCTTATTATTGGAGGGAGGAAAGGGAGGGAAAATTATGTAATTATACTAAAATATAAAAAAAAAAAAACAAGAAAAATATATATGGGAAAATATGTGTTTAACAACACAGAATGCCTGTGAAGTACTCTTCACTGCAGTTTCAAAAGTAGAACAGTAATGGGAAGTGACAAGAAAACATTTCTATTCAGCAAAAGGGTGTTTCTTAATAACTAAACATTTCTAATGATGCAATCGGTGGCTGTAACTGGGAATATTTATGAAGAAACTATGCAGTGTATTTTGGAAGGGTTACCAAAATTTGCTGGTGTCAGGCAGACTTAAAAAGTCCCCTGTTTTCATGGTGCTGTGACTTTATGTCTTCATAAAAAGTAGCACTGAAAGGTTTATTTCTTGCATGGTTACTATCTATGGATACCTCGCTGTCTTGTATTATAGTAAGTCACTACAAAGCCTTATCAAATTTCAAGAGAAAAAGGAAGGCCTGCAGATGTAGCTCAGTTGGCACGTTCTTTCTTAGCGAGCCCAAGGTCCAGAGTTCAAGGTCAATCGCCAGTGCTACATAAAACAGGTGTATGCCTGTAATCCAAACTCCAAGGTAGAGAAGGCTCAGTAGTTCAAGGTCATCCTTTGCTAGATAGTAAGTTGAGACCAGCCTGGACTAAATGAGACCCTGCCTCAAAAAAGAAATAACAACAACAAAGATTTGAAGAGTTGCATTCACTGGTGATGCATCGCCACCAGTGTCACCTCCTTTTATCATCCAAACAAAACAAACAGCCACCAGCTGTCACCTCCTTTTATCATCCAAAACAAAACAAAACAAACAAACAAACGAAACCCCACTGTCTCAAACAGATGCTCCTAATAGCAGCTGAAGATGCCTTTGGTGAATAGAGCGACATATAACCAGGTAATATTCCCCGCTGTGATGGGACAGTCCAAAGGACCTCCTCAACATACAAGTCCTGCAAAATCTTACTACGTTACGTTGTCTAAATTATTCATTTTAAACTTTTAACTAGTGTGTGTGTGTGCGTGTGTGTGTGTGTGTGTGTGTGTGCGTGTGTGTGTGTGTGTGTGTGTGCGTGTGTGTGTGTGCAGTAATACATGTGTGGAGGTCAGAGGACCTCCCTGCCTCTTGTGGGATCCAGAGATAAAACTTGCGCATAAGCACCTCTTCCCACTGAGTCATCTCGACATCCCCTAAATGATTCTATTTAAAAAAATACTCAATTTTGATTTTAAAAGTGCATGTGTCTATAAGTAAGTGAGTGCAGAAGAGGCCCTCAGATCCCTTGTATTGTAATTGCAAGTCTGTGACTGACTTCCACCCGACATGAATGCTGGGAACACAACCAAGGCCTTCTGCAAGCCCGGCGTACCACTGAGCGACCTCTCACGCCCCATAACTGATTCTTAAGAAGAACAGACCAGACTGCCTAACTGCAAGATTTCTCTGACTTCTTTTTAGTGCTGTTAATTTCCTAGAATGGAAGGAGGTAAATGATTTCCAAACTTTTTTAGTTTTTCTTTTTGCACAGGGCACCTTCTTAGACCAGTGCCTAGGCTTCGACGTTTTGGAGAAATTATATTAAATTATCCTTTGCCAACATTTTCTTACAGATTTGCTTCATTCTCACGAACTGATCAAACAGGGGTCACAAGGCAGCAGCTATACTGGATAATTTGTTTGGTAAATGTGATTTCCGCTTGATTTCCAACTGAAATTTAGCTGCTGTGTTCATTACGCAAGACTCGTATCAGTAGCTGGCTAAATTTCTCCATATCAACCCCCTTGTTAGTAGGAAAGAAAAATGTGAACACAGCCTTACTTTTGCTTTTCAGTTTGGAGTTCCTCCCCCTGCGCTCCGCACAAGTCCTCTGTAAGGCCGATGACTTGGTCACAAGATAAAGGTGGAGAAGCGTAAGTTCCGTCGACTTGCAGGTCATCAAAGCATGGCTTCCTGAAGGCGTACGAGCTGCCGCCGCAGCAGCCGCCCACCCCATCATTGACAGGATTGGCATCGTGCCTTCTGCACAGAGCTCCGAGAATCAGCTTCGCCTTTTTCAGAAGAGAATTAAAGCAGAAGCAGCGAGGTTGTGATTATTATTATTGTTATTGTTACTATTATTTTAATCTGTAGGTTATAGTGAAGCATCCCCAAGTCTCTTCTAGCACCACCAAGATTTTGCTCTTGTGGGAAACGGGTTTTCAGTGTGGCCCGAGCTCTCTGACTGGCTGAAGTGCCCTTGAGTCATCTCTAGGCTCCTTCCTCTGCCACCTGATAGGCCAGCATCAACAGGAGATAACTACATCTTACAACCACCCAAAGGACTAATTCAGCATCAACTAATTCACCCCCTACAGCCATGGCCAATGTGACTCAAATGTGCGGCTGCTGGTCGCACTTCTCAACAAACCCAAATCCGGTGTCTCCGGACTTCAAGTGACAGACACCTGTACCTCCTGCAGAACTGACGCACAGGCTCTGTGGCTGTTCAAATGCGTGATCAGGGGGACTGGTGCTGCCTCGATTAGCTCCCTCATTTTCTTGACCGCTTCCAGAACTGTCTCCTTTCCTCGCTCCCACCTCACTGTCCACAGCACAAATACTCACACTCACACAGAGTGTAGAAGCTCTGCCTGTGTGCCTCTCTGAGTATACTGGCCACCCAAATGCCCTGTCACTTACGTGGGTGGGGGTGAAATTATTCAAGCCAGTCAGCATAAACATATAATTAATAAACATAAGTGTTTATGAATAAATTCATGAATTACGAATGTATCTATTTTTAGAAGTAGCCAAGACAATTTCCCCAAAGCAAGGCTCTGGGAACATACAAATGTAATCAAATGAATTCCCCGAGGAAGGCATGATTTCATGCCAAAAAAAACTTTTAAAGCTAAAGTGGAGGCAGGGCTGGATGATAACTTTTGATTATTAATTCAAATAAATATACTTTATTAGGAGAAAGGCTATAGCATAGCAGGGTAGCAAACAGGATACAATCCACTATGAAAATAGGACAGAGGAAATTATCACCAAACAAGGGACCAGAAATGTTGAATCCATGCATCTTGGGAGACCTAGAAGCTAAATCTCAGGGCCTTGAGGACCCCGCTGCCTTGAGGAACCCTTGTGGTTCCTCCAACATTAGACGAACACCTGCAGTTATCTTTGAAACAGCTAACCAAGTCAGTTCCGTCAACGTTAAGACCCAAGCACCTTGTATACGACCCAGGGGAAAGTTTTGTGAATCTAATGACAGGAGTTTGAGAGGGGACGGTCCTCCCTGCTGCTAATTAAAGAGTTGGCGTGAGCTGCCTGCAAAGACTCTCTCTGGGAATTCCTAATGCCCTCTGGTAGGTCTTAGAGACATCCAGAGAAATGAGGTTCATTCCCAGGGACCGGGGAGCAGAACCTCAGGGCGGTGGCAGGCGTGTCGCTCACGAGTGTGCTTGCCTGGTCCTCCACGCAGGCGGACTGGCGCTCAGCCCTGAGTGGGCAACACCTGCTAGCAGCCGCTGCCGTCTTCTTCGTCAGCACCACCAGCTCCTGGGCAGACATCTGTGGGGCTCTCTTAGTATGCAGGACTGTGAGCCTGAAAGGATAACTTCTTCTCGCTCACTCTCGTCATCCTCATCCCACCCACACCCTGCTTTAGCCAACTTATCTGAGAAACTGTGCGGGGCAGCAGCACAGCAACCGCGAGGAAGCTGGCCCTGTTCTCCGGGGATTCACACCCCAGCGAGCAGGGGCAGACAAGTACGGGGTATGGGCAGCGCAGAGCGCTGCTGGTCCTGGGAGCCGAGTCAGAACCTCCAAAGGGCTCAAGTCTCCCAAGGAAAACGAGCGAAGGAATGGCCTCCCTCTCCTCCTAAGGATTTCAACGCTATTTGAAACATATTGAAAAACGCATCTTCCTTTTCGTCAGCTTTAGGAGCCAGCACTACCTTCTTCAGGGGCCCAGGATCCGGGGACATAGACACCTCCCGTTTCTCCCAGCTTCCAGGGGCGGGAAGCTTGGCTTGGGGAAGTTGTGGGAAGCTTAGCTGCTGGAAGTTGCAGAACTATCTCCTTGCTTAGAGATGTAAGAAGAGCTTTGGGGGCAAGGGTAGGGGTAGGGCGGGGGTGGGCGACTGTTGACCTCTGGAGATTCGGTCAAACTGGCGAGTGGGGCTGTCAGATCTTCTTGAGGACGAGTCGTTGTTCGGAATGAGTCCACTAACTGTGCGTGGTGTGGTTGCCTGCCTAGCTGTGACCAGGGGGAGTGACTTCTTTCTTGGCAAATTCTGTTCTTAACAGTGTTTCCCTAACAGTGCATAAAAGATGACCTAGTGCGCATTTTGGGAGGTCAGGCAGGGCCTCCGAAGGGAAGGTCACTAGAGCTGAGACATGCCAGTGCTGCTGAAGGAGTCGGGTGAAGGGCAGGGGATAGGAGAGGAGGGTGTGGGAAGTCATTCACCATCGTTTTGGTTTGGGTTTGGGGGCGGGGGGAGGGGAAGCTAGATATGAAATCAGCTTTACATCGTCTTAAGGTGATGCCTTCTTTGAGAAGAATGCATGGGGGATTCACAGGGGTCAGAACGAGGAATGGAACCATTTTAAGGCCATTTTGGCAACACAGGTAAAGAAAAATGACCTGAACTGGGAAAGCAGTGATGAAGATGGAATGACATGAAGTGGTTTGAAAGAGAAAGACTATAGAACCGCACGTTCAAGACCAGAATTAATTGCTGCATTGCTAGCAGAAACGCGTATGGAAGAAGGGAGACAGAAGACCTTATGGAGCGACCCTGCTACAGCGGGGTCAGCCTCCCTGGGGATGGGCTGGAAATGCAGGACTCTCCTCAGACTTCCTGAACCAGAAACTCTGAGTCTGGGGCCTGAGTTCTAGAGTCTCCTGGAAGATTTTGTCACATTCTAAGTTTGGAGAACCACAAATTTAATCTTTGCAGTGGGCATCAGCAACTGAACACAACATAAAAGGCAGGTATTAAACCGAAAAACCTGCCTAAAAGATACTTTTCTGTGATCCATTATTTTGGGCATTTAGTTTAGACTTAGTATGGTGAGATACTGTATCACACTGAACTTTTCTTTGATAATGTGTTTCTAAATAGAGCATTCTAGAAAGACCTCAGAGACTCCTAAAGGGGACTTTATTTTTTTTTATTACTTAATCCTTAATAAATAGGATTCAATGGGCTCTCTGTACCCAAGGTGTTCAGATTCCTTTTGACAGATAAGCAAGGCATTCATCTAGCTCTGTGCTTGGTGGTCGAAATACTAACCCCACCTGAAAAACCTGCCCAGTGAGGGACAAAGGAGGCCTAGATTCTAATCTCTGCTGCAGGTTTGATTCTGAGTCACAGCCCCATGGCCAGGTATGAGTGTTCACAGTGGCCCTGCATGGCCTGCTTTATTCCCTTATCTCAGGGGCATCAGGGGACTGGCCTTGGAAGCAGGATGGAGGTTCCAAGGTTACATAAATATCTGTTGAGTCAGCACAGAGGACTGGCTAATACTCAGCTGAAGAGTGGATGAAAACTCTGAGCAGCTCTTAGCACTGGGAATTAATCAATAGTCACTGACGGGGACAAATCTGGGACGTCTCAGGAACATACCTGTCCTGGAAGTTACGACTGCCCAGCTTCTCATGCAAGTCACAGTAAGTTTTAACACGGTCACGGCTGTCAAATACCACTCTTTGAAGCATCTCTTTCTGGAAAAAAAAAAAATAGATGTTGCTTGTGTTTTTCCAGGGTCAGGACAATATGCCTTGAGGTAGGATTACAAAGACACTTTCCCTCATAGTTAATAAAAACATTTGCTACATTTTTAATAAAAAATAACTACATTTGCTTTTCTGTCATTTCTTTGGTTTGGCTTTTTCTTTGTTTTTGGTTTTTGCAGTTAGTGGGTTTGGAAAACCCAAAGAAAAATGATCATGGTTTTCTGAAAGAGAAATCATCACAAGCTTTGTGGAAAACAAGTGAGACAGCGAGACTGAGATTTCATTTTACTATAATATAAACCCTTCTGTGGGCCTCGATGTCAAATTCTATAACTACAAGGTAGATCATTCCTCAAGCCAGAAAGAGAAAGGGAGAGGTGGCTTTCAGATCTCTCTCTGTGTGTCTGTGTCTGTCTGTCTATTCACTGGTCCATTTGATAATTAGGCTTCTTATATTAGCAACATGAACACATACCTAAAAGCACAGATGTACAGGTATGGAGACATTGATGCATGCTTAGATGTCACGGTTTAATATAAACATATCAGTCATGGCTATAAAACATGCCACAAATGGAACCAAAAGGAACTGGGGTTTTCAGAGCTAAAGATAAACCAAAGCATTCTTGAACCATGAAATAGGCCCCAGTAAGAGGACATTCATAACCATGGAGGCTCAATTCTTAGACAGGAGCACATCCCCTTAGTAAGCCAACACAGTGCACCTTATCCTAATAAGCAGGATTCAATACAGAGAAAACTCCCTCAGATTTGCAAGCTGCTGGCCTGGATTTTATTCTTACCCCTGTCTTTACTGCCTGTGTAAGGTCAGGCAAACTGCCTAACCTTCTGAACTGTAGCCTTCTCACCCACAGAAAACATTCGGTAGCTGTAGCATTTTGCCTGTTTTCTCTACTGAGAGACTCACCTGGGTGCTATGGTAAGGCTGCCATGCAACCATGCAACCATGCAACCACTGCCCAACCCAGCACCCTCACTGTGACACAGCTGGATCACTGGAGAAGCTGTCCTTACCATTGCTGTGATGGAACACCGTGACCAAAGCAACTTGGGGAGGAGAAGGGTTTATTTGGTCTTTGCTTCCACCATTTATCATCAAGGAAGTCAGGACCTGAAGGCAGGAGCTGACGCAGAGGCCAAGGAGAAATACTGTTCACTGGCTTGCTCCCCTTGTCTTGCTCACATGCCTTCTTATAGAACTAGGACTTCCACCCTTTGTCCCCTGTCCCCAGCCACCAGCCCATTCACAATGGACCTGGGCTTCCACCTCAATCACTAAGAAAGCGTTCTACAAGATCCCTCCTCTCTGATGACTCTAGCTTGTGTCAAGTTGACATAAAACTGTCCAGCACAGAAGCCTAACAGTGATGTTCTGAGAGGGTGCAAGGCCTCATAACTTTCTCTCTAGAAACACACTGAAAGATACGTCTTTCCTATCCACTCTTGCCACCATGGTCTCCTGTGTGTAAACCATCAGTTAACATAACAAAAATCGGAGCTGCCTAGGCCTTGGTGTTGCATGGATAACTATCGAAGCTGAAGCTTGTTCCGACTCTAGCTTCTCCGTAAAAATGCATAACAAGAGCTGCTGCTTGTGGTCCAGCAGACTGCTAGCTGCAAGGGAAGCCTTTTCCCAAGACATGGGACCCAGATGGGCTGTACCATCCTGCTACTGTGCCAATCCTCTCTTCAGTAAGGATTCTACAGGGGTCTCAGGAAACAGTCTATAAGACAGACAAGTCCCCATGGTACATGTGATGACGTGCTCTTGGTTTAGGGAGAATTCTGCTTCTTGCCTCGTGCTCGTGATTAACCAAAATATGTAAAACTCATTTTACAAAAGGATGTGCTGCCAACAGCACTGGGACTTACACTGTTTGTAACTTCTTGTGAGAAACATGTTTAAAAAAACTAAATGAATAAAAAAGGAATTCACCCCATGGCTGTGGCAGTCCACCGGGTTTTCTAACTTGCAGCATTTCTCCAGTAAATATTCATATGTTGCAAACACTCTTAAAATCACTGGAACTCCAGGTGTCTTCTTGAATATTCATAAAGAAACCTGCATTGTATGAGACACATGAGAAGACAAAAATAAAACCCACAGGCCATAAGTTTGTGTCTTGTTTTGTTTGTTTGTTTTATTTTGCTTTGCTTTTCAAAAAGCCAAGGAGACCATGAAATTGAATTGACTTTAAGGCATTTAGAAAACTTGGGAACCTGTCAGAGGGGCTTTTATTGCTACGCTTTGAGATAAGAAAACCAACTTGGTAAAATCACATAATTCTCCAAACTCATGCGATAGGGAATGGCAGATTCAGCACTTGAACCTGAAAGACCTTGGCTCAGTAGTCATTTCTGCTTCAGAATATAGATACTTCCATATGACCTCAGTTTCAAGTGTTTATATGTGAAGATGTATTTTCCAGTTACCTTTGGGACTTAAAAAAAAAAAAGAAGACCTCCTGTGAGTATAGTCTTGAGGCATTAAATCACCATCTTTCCCCTTTTTTTTCAAATAAGCAATTAAGTGTGAATAGTACATTTGTAATCTACACACTCATCTGGGTCATCAGAAAAAAAAATGGGGGCTGGGTGGCCCAGTGGTTAAGAGCGAGGACCAGAGTTTGGTTCCCAGAACCCACATCCAGGAGCACACAACTGCATGTAACTCCAGTTCCAGGGAATCTGACCCTGCTAGCCCCAGTAAGCACAGAAACACACATATATACACAATTAATAGCAACAATAATGACGATGATAATAATGAATCTTTTTAGAAAGGAAAAGAAAATGGATTCTTGAACGTTTTCAAAACTCTTCCAGGATTAAGACGAGACCTTTGATGCTTCCTCTTCGACTACCTCAGCTCTCGGTTGGAGCACCCTGCCTGGGAGTTCAAGCTGCCACACAGACCAGACAGGTTCCCACAACTGACAGTTTCAACTGCCTTTCTACCGAGTCTAGTCAGCACAAGTCCGTTGACTTCTCAGTACCAAATGGAAGACGAAGAATTTATATGAGTGGGTTCAGACAGTGCCATTCAATTTTATTAGCTAGTATCAGGCGTAATTTGTAAAATATAACTTAGGTCGTTTAACTTTGAGGAAGATTCTGTTCTCGTGGCCAAGTGACTCTGGAAGCCTTTTAAGTGTGCAGTGTTATTGTTTTGATATTATATGTTGGAATCACTTTGCTTGAATGCACGAATGGCGACCAATGATGCTAATATCCCGACTCTTTAACTCTTAAATGTCGTGTGCATGAGTGAATATTAATAAGACGTGCTTGCCAGAAATACCAATTTGATCCTCTTTAGGAATCAATAGGAAAATACCTATTTTCCTCTTATTTATCTCTAAACCCCTCAGCCCAGTGCTCATAACATTTGACTATCATCACGCTCTTTTCTTAGAGCCGTACACCAGTTGTCAGCATTTGAGAATAAAGGACCCTCTAGATTCCCCTTCACGTGTTACTCCCGACCACCGAACCCACATTCCCGCACGGCGTGAGGAGCGGAGCTGAACAGCTACCGACAACTTTCAGACTCCTCTCGGCCGTGTTGTCCATTCCTGGCCCCGTTTTCGTTCACGTCTGCAGCTGCTCTCAAAGGAATCCGTAAGCTCTAGGAGGAAAGCTGTATTACTCTTGCAGGAAGTCGTCCTGCTGGCCACGGAAGCGTTCGCACACAGACTGGTCCTCCGAAAACCTCCTGAGCGGCAGGGGTGAAAGGTTGGGTTTGTCGTCATTTTCCGAGTTGATGATGCATTCCCCACGGAATGGTTCTGGCAGTTCACAGCACTCGGCGAACTTGGATAAAATGGCCTGGTTAGAGCAGGTATAGTTCATAAGCTGGTCCTGGGGGACAAGAGGGGAGGGGCAGTTATTCTTTGATTGCTTCATTTTCAACGTATTTTGCTGTAATTTAGAATACTGGAAAACTTGATACCACACAGCGCTTTACCCCAGACAAACTGGAAAACCCAAAGAAACATTCATCATAACTCATTTTGGAAAGAAGTAAATGTCTTTTTGACCTTACTTAGTGTCTCAAACATTTATCTACCTATTATAAGAAGATAGGAGAAGACAGCTTGCATTAATGATGCTTCCACATTTAGCCCAAAAACTACAAACAGAGGGTTCTATTTGTGAAGCATTTGTCTCAGAACTACAACACACACTCTCTCTCTTTGTTACTCAATGTATTCCATGTTGCTGTCCTAATTACATCTGCTTAAATCCACAGATAATTGGTTCTATGTGTGAATGAGCTAGTCTCTACATGACCTCCTCAAAGAGTCAAATAACTAAGCAATCATAAAATGGTAATATTTAGGAGTTCAATATGATTCCTTGGAAGAAATCAGAGAAACAGGCAGCCTAAATAAGATGGAGGTCACAGGGATGGTCTTGAATGCCCCAAGTCATGAAGGACAAGAAGTTAATTTAAAACAAGTAAAAGCAAAGACTTCTAGAATTATTTGTTCTTGTATGTATATAAAAATCTTAGAAGAAAGGATGACATGGCTGGGAAAGGGTCATCTTAGAGTTGTTGAGAAAATGAGTTGAGGCTTGGTTACAGTAGGGGCTACTGACTGGTAGAGCTGAAAAAAAATGTTGACAAAAGGGAGCAAAAGCGATGAGTGGATATCTGGGATTGCTTGGGAGAATGGGATGTATAAGTCACTGAAACTGACTTTCAGGGTCAAAAACAGATGTGCCTGGTGGTTGAAGAGTGAAACTGAAGGATTTCCTGTGGCTGTTGAGTTCAGAATGACGTCAGGCATCTATCTGTAAGGCACTTACAGGGAGCTTTGCCCAAAGCCTTAGCAGGTGCTAGGAAAATCTAGGAAAGAAAAACCTGAAACTCTAAGTCTGAGAGTGGTATACAGACGCCAAATTATGGGTCAGTTTGAGCCTCTGAGGGAAGTGTGTGCTCTGGGTTGCCAGGGAGCTAGTGTGTTCTCAGCGGCTCAGCACAATCAGGCTGTAGCTCCCTCCTGTGAGGGAGAAAAGGTGAACCTCCTCCAGGAGAGAAGACCAGCTTTGCTACCTGTGGCTTTTGGCATTGGCCTTAGTGTTAAAAGCTACTAGGAAGAGACTGTGAAGGGAGAGTAGGCACTAAAGACTGAAACATCAAGATGAACACAAAAGAAGCCAGTTTTCAGAGAAAGACAGATAGGGAGCCCTTCTTCACCTGGACTTCACTAATGAACAGAGCACGCTGCAGTACTGTGGACAGGTCCTACAAAGGGTTGTGTTGTGGAGGCCTGATGCGTGGGGTTGGGGGAGGTGGAGGGTGACGTTGGAGGGTGCTTTTCCCCTTAAATCACCTGCCCATTGCTATTCTCAAGCGTTCTTTCCCTTTCAGAAGAAACAATCTCTATTTCTAACTATGTGTCCCTGTTATGGTTCTTTGTCAAGGAGCCTAGAAATCTAGATATTTCATCAACTGTCCTCCAGGGCCCGTAGCCCATGCTTATAATAGGAGGAAGTATGCTATAGGACGGAGCCTAGGAGACAGCTGAGAGCTTGACCTCAAATGTCTGAATAACTTTCAACCAGGACTCAGGCAAGTGGCCTCACCTAGTTTTCAGACAGTCAGGAAATACGATGTATGTCCGGAAACGGCCTAGACAGGAAAAGAAGACAGAGTCCTTACTGGGTGACTCTCCAGTTCTACCAGTGCACGCAAACACACACACACACACACACACACACACACACACACACACACGGAACAGAGATGCCTGAAACAATGAATTTCATAGGATTGTAAGAAAAGAAGAGGGGAAATCTGATGGAAGAAAGCATAAGAACATGGATACTCTGAGGTGAAATTTTCTATCACCATCTGTTGTGGAGAAATAAATGAATGCAGCGGTTGACAGTTAGGCACTGCCTTTGAATTGCCACCTCCTGACTCTGGAAATTTAGGGAACTTTCTCACTTTTTGTGCTTTAACATCCTAGTCTGCAAAAAAAAAAAAAAAAAAAAAAAAAAAAAAAGTATTAGACCAATATTCAATGTTGTGGGAAATAAACAAAATATCTGTCAAGAATCGATTAGATGCTCTAAGTCAGGGGTCCTCAGCCTTCCTCACGCTGCGACCCGTTATGACAGTTCTGCATAAAATTGTTCTCACTGCTACTTCATAACTGTAATTTTGCTACTGTTATGAATCCTAATGTGAGTATCTCAGATGCTGGATATCTGATATGCGATCCTTAAAGGGCCGCAAGCCACAGGCTGAAAACTGCTGCTCTAAGTGTTTTCTTGATAAGATTGAAATGGTTAGGCTCAGCATCAGGCACTAGCACTTAAAAAGTTAGTGACAGTGGCAATGACCTCATAGTCTTAGATGGTTGTTCCTGCGGAGCTGCAGAGTCAGAGAGAAGCCAAGAGAGCCTTCCTGAGTGCAGTGGTTGACACAAGGATATTAAATTATAACAACATTGCTGATAGGTGTTAGGTTTGGTCAGTGTGGAGCTGTGAATCAGCACGGTGTGATGTAGCAAGCGCTGGAAACAGTAGACAAGGCTTGGACACCTGCACTTAAGATCTCTCCTCAGAGCAGTAGGAGAAATGACTCACTCAAGAAAGAAACAGATCAAGATAACAGGAATAGTGGAGGATAGGATACAAAAGAAATGGCTGGGCTGGCCGTTTTGATCACTGGTGTAGCAAAAGCTTAGGGAGTGCAAAGCCCTCAATTCAGTCCCCGGCAAAAGAAAAGGGGGGGGGGAATAAATTATTGTTCAAATCAAATAGTTTTTAATTCAGTTACTTTTAAAAGAATGGAAATTCCACCAAGAAGACAAAGAAAACATCTGTGATAGAAGCAACACATCTGTGATAGAAGGAAGAGAGTCAATGTGATTAAAAGCATAAACCCAGCAAGTAAATCCAAGATTTTGTTTTGGAGAAGGCCAATAAATCAAACCATTCCTTTTCAGAGCAAATTAATTAAAAAGAAGACCAAATACATAAGAAAAAAACATACAATTATTATAATTGACTTTTTTTTTTATTTCCAATGATGGTATATCTAGAGTTCATTATCCCTAAATGGGAAAATGCTAATAAGTGGAATGTTTTGAAAAGAAAGCCATTAAATATGTGACAAAATAAACAGTTGATTCTCAGTCTAAACACTGAATTGGTGCATACTGTATCAATGTCACTCCAGGAAAAGTTCAGGGTTCCCATGAGCCCCTGGCCACACCACTAACCAATCAACTAACCAACTGAGACACAGCCTTGCTGAGTGCATGTCTTCGTGCCAGGTGCTTATGTAATACGGGCTGTTGTTTCCTCGGGATTGAACTCATAGCCAGTAGCATCACAACATGGGCAGGGAGGAAACTCATCTTCTATGATTTCTATAAGACACATCATCATCATGCACCTATGACAGCATTTCACTGCTGCATTTGGAAAGGCACCATTCTGGAGTCATTCCAGCTTGCACACGGTAAACAAAAGTCCTTTTTCTGCAGTATGCTTAATGGGAAGGTTTTTCTTGATGCTCAAGGCCTTTCCAAA
Organism: Psammomys obesus; assembly: GCF_907164565.1. Lineage (NCBI taxonomy): Eukaryota > Metazoa > Chordata > Mammalia > Rodentia > Muridae > Psammomys > Psammomys obesus. The sequence continues at coordinate 2,468,459 of NW_026585690.1, forward strand.
TACAGCAAATCCTCATTGTGTGTGGATTCTGTAATTCTGAACTCATGTGCTTTCCCAGATGCGAAAGCCAATACAGCACTTCCATGGTTGTTTCCAGGCCTATGCATGCTCAGGGCAGCCAAAATTTTGAGCTTCCCAATGCACATAACCATAGCCCTGTGAGGATTTGCTGGAAAAGCATGGAGGCTGACACACAGCAGAAGAAACGGAAAAGCATTCTGCTACTTTCTATCTCCACCTCAGTCTCAGGTTCGATGGACAAGCTCAAGCCCTTCCACACCAATCCTGTTTGGAAACGTCACTGAGAGAGATAGCTCAGTGGCTAAGAGCACGTCTCCTCCAGAGGTCCAGGGTTCAATTCCCAGTACCCACTTGGCAGCTAACAATCATCTGTAACTCCAGTCCCAAGGGATCTGACCCATTTCTGGCCCTATAGGGTGCGGTATATGTGTGATACACACATACACAAACACACGCAAGGAAAACACTCTGGGGTACTACCCATACATGGTATACACACACATGGAAAATACCCATATGCACATAAAACAAAAATAAAGCTTTTTTTTTTTAAGTTAGAAATTTTAAAAGGAAAAAATAAAATTCCTCTTAGCAACTAGCATAAACGAATATCCAAATTTTATAAGGTACACATATTTAAAATGTCATAGCTTGAATGAGAAAACTCTAAGATAAACACATGAACATCAAGTCCAGACATACAACAAAATGAGATTTGCAAAAGTGGCGAAAATGTAAGAAATACGTTTTCACTGTGCCTTTCTGATGGGTGTGCAATGCGTTCATGTGTACATATTTGAGTATGTGGGTGTGTGAGGATGTGGGGGGCAGAGGACACCCTCGAGTGTCAGTCCTAGCCTTCCACCTGTCTGAAGCAGGGTCTCTGTGAGTCACTGGAGTGTTAGCAGCACTGTAAAAGGAACTTTTATTCTCCTGGTTCGGTTGTTATTTCCTCCGTCTGCTAACCTAGGCCTAATCCTGAAAGCGTCTAGCCTCCGTACAATCAAACGTAGGCCTAGAATGTTTTCAGCCTCTGAGGCTTACTGCTGAATAAACTCACTCTTTTTTTTTTCCTGGACTCTGGGCTGGCTGATTCAACTCAGCTGTTCTGGCTCAAACTCCTCTCCCAGCTTATTCAGTCTGGCCTCTCAGCCTCTGAATTGCTCTGCTTGGCCTCAAACTTACTCCAGCAATCTTCCCTAATCTCCTAGCTCCTTCTCACTCTTTGGCTCATTCGGTCTTCAGCTGAGTCTAGCTTGTTCTTTCTCTTCAACCTGTCTCTGAAAGACTTTCCTGGTAAAACTGCCTCCCCTCTCTGTCTGTCTCTGTCTGTCTTTCTGTCTCTCTCCCATTGCCCCTTAAGTAGCTTCCCTTTCCTCTCCTCATGAGAGTTGGGCATATCCTACTCTGTCAAGTCTTTCTCTGAATTGTTACTTTTTTTCTGCCACCCAATAAGACATCACTTCCAAACATGGGGCTTCCTTCTACAAACTAACTTTACCTTCATTGTTTGGGATTAAAGGCATGTTCCACCACACCTGGACCTAAGCTTTTCTTTGCCTGAAACTTGCTCTATACCAGACTGGCCTTGAACTCAGATCTGCTTGCCACTGTCTCCTGGATTTAAAGGCATGTTTGTATTCCAGCAGGATCACACAGACCTAGAAGGTCTTTGGATGTGATCTCTTGTCAGAACAGCCATGTTCTGAATTAAAGTTCCTCTACAGATCTTAGTTCTCTTTATCTTATTCCTAACATGTCTGTCAAATGTTCCTTTAAGACTATTTAGTGTCAACACAAAATATTCCAAGAGCTTTACTTACCGGCCAAGGTCATTCCTGCCAAGGACGTTCTATCATGGCAGGAAGGCCAGGCTGTTTTGGCACTGACTCTCATGAGATTGGTAGTCGCTGTTCAAAGGTGTATGTGCTTCATCCAGAGCCGAACAGATGTGTGTTCTTTCAGTTACCTTGCCAAGTTCTCCAAGGCAGCCCCTCAGCTCTCTGTGGAAGAACTGATCTCCCTGAGTAAGGAAATGGCGGCAGCGCTGGCAACCTGCTGCACCCTGAGTGAAGAGTTTGCTTGTGTCGATAACTTGGTGAGCACAGCCCCGGGTGCCTGACCATCCCCTTGCTCATTTTAATTCGCATT
>NW_026585690.1:2471030-2496119 GCF_907164565.1 Psammomys obesus
CTGTTTATTATTGTTACACACACACACACACACACACACACACACACGTAACTAAAACCCCTTGTGTCTGTTTAGTGTTACTTGTATGCAATGCTTTTAGGCCTGACCATTGGGTAACTAATTTGTGGGCTCATCCAAGGGGAAGACAAATGCTTCCTCTCACAGCAATTGTCAGTTGCCTGTAGGTCTAGAGATGGGCCCAAGAAGATCTCCTCTTTCCACATCAGCATGGTTCAGTATTCTGCCTGATCTCTCCCGTCTCTGTTTTTGAGATAATCTCCTTTTCCAGTGCTAGCTGGCCTAGCATTCACTATGTCAATCAGACTGGTCTCAAGTTGTGGTGATCCTCCTGCCTCTGCCTCTCCAGAACTGGGATTACAGACCTGGTGCTTGACTTTTCTTATTTCCTCCCTTCCAGTGTTGATTTACACAAATTGTTTTACCTTTATCTGTTGCTTGCAACATTGTCCAAGCAAAAAATATTTACTTTCTTTTTGGCTTATCGTGTGAGTCCCTGAGAATCAAGAGGGAATGTGCTGAGTCATTTTCAAGGATTCTTCAAATTACCTTCCTTCTTTTTAAATTGTCAGAGATGATTGGTTAGGGCAAATGATCTAGGAATCACAGGAAACCTTATTCACTTACTTTGTGGTTTTTACACGTGCTAGGTGGGATACTACTATACCACATCCCAGTGGTGTTACAGTTTTGCCTTTGTCCCCAGATGGGGACTTTAGAAGAGAAATGCTCCTTTCTTCCCAGTCTTTTAGGAATGGGGTGGAGAGAATGGGTATGGGGTACACCCAGAATCCCATGTCTTTCTCTGAATTGTCACTTTTTTTCTGCCACCCAATAAGACATCACTTCCAAACATGGGAGCATTCTTCTACAAACTAACTTTACCTTCATTGTTTGGAATTAAAGGCATGTACCACCACACCTGGACCTAAGCTTTTCTTTGCCTGAAACTTGTTCTATAACAGGCCTTCTATAACAGTTCTATAACTGGCCTTGAACTCATGTGTCATGGATTAAAGCCATAACTATTCCAGCCGGATCACACAGACCTAGAAGATGTTTGGATGTGATATCCTGCCAGAACAGCCATGTTCCGAATTAACATTCTTCTACACAGGACTAACAGGAGAACTTGTGGGAAGTCTCCTGCCTCCAGTTCCCTTTCCACACTAGGGCACACTAGGACCACAGGCGAGCACCACCACATTCAGCTTTACAGGAGGTCTCAGGGCCCGAACACCAGTCCTCACACTTGTATGAAAAGTGCTTTCACTTAAAAAAAATCCATCGGTGAATAAGACAAAAGATAGAAATCAAATGATCATCCAAAGGTAAGAACGTAGTACCTACGTATTGATGTTCAGAACCCATCCTCAGTATACGCAAATAAACAAAACCTCCCTGGTGCGTAACGAAAACTCTTTGGACATATGTATATAAACACTGTCTTTGGCAAGCCGGCAACCCTAGAGCTTAGAATTGGCCAACAGCTCTCTTCCAAATTACTTTTCTAGTTTTGTTATTTACTGCTGTGTCATCGCTTACAAATTTTAAATTTTGTAAAGCTAATGTGAGAGAGGATAAGAGCAACTAGTATGAATTGCATATATATAAAATTGTCAAATAATAAACCTAATTCATTAAAAAAAAATACAAAGAAAGAAGAGCTGCCTTACCCTCCCCAGTACACACACTATTGTGTTTCCTTCACAACAGGTCTCATGCAGGTTTTTAATATCTGTGGTCAATTTGGCAATTTCAAAAAAATTAGCTTTAGGTTGCTTTTTAGTGAGCAGAGTCAATTCTCTGTAAAGAAAATTAAGTACATTTAAACAGTATCATTTTAGAATGAGCATAGTATTTTGTTTCTTTCATTTTATTTTAATAATATAATTATTTTATTTTTGAGATTATAATATAATTAAATAATTTCCTCCTTTCCTTTCTTCCATATTTTGAATTTCTACTTCAAGGAACCAAAGGTGTCTAAAGACATTAGCAAGTATTAAAAAAAAAATTAACTTCTTTTGTGATCATGCATACCCATACAAAGATCAAATCTCAATAACGTCAAATACAGTGCTTTTCATCATTTAAAGATGTTGAGTTGCAGAGACATTGAAATGTAAACTTGATAGCCTTGGAAATATGACAGCCTCTTTCCAACATTAATCTCATCACACAGAAAAATGAATGAAGCATGGGGCTTATCTGTGCCTATTGTCAAGTCCTAGGAGTTTCTCCAAAAATAAAATATCCCTGCTCTCCAGGAAGCCCAGTGATGTCACTCACTGGGACAAATGGTGATTTAAAAAAAAAAATACATGAGTTCAAGCTGGAAAGGATTCATTAGGACCTTCTCCATCCCTTTGTTTTAATTGAAAAAAAAGAGGTTTTTTTCCTCTACTCTTTACTATAAAGATTCAGTTAGTCTCTGCATATTTATTTATTTATTACTGTTGTTATTATTATAATTACCCTCTATAATCCCAGCTGGCCTTGAACATACTACGTAGCTCAAGATGACCTTGAACTCCTGATGTTCCTGCATCTAGCACTCATGATAGCATAGGCGATATGCTATCATGCCCAGCCAAGTCTCTGCATATTTTTTCTAAGTTTTACTTATATTTGTAATGATTTGGATGTGTGTGCCTATTTATGAGAATATGCATGTGTGAGTGTAGGTGCCCAAGGAGTCCAGAAGAGGGCAGCAGGTTCCCCAGAGCTGAGTTACAGCTGATTGATTGTGAATCATTCAGTATGACTACTAGAAACCTAAATTGGGTCCTCTGCAAGAACAGTATCTACGTTTCATCTCCATCCCTATGTCCTTGCATCTTAGTGCCCCAAATCTATCATTAATTGAGGGGTTTGAGCTGATGAAATAAACTAATGAAGGATATAATGGGTACAGTTGAGGACTGTGATTTCATACACAGCTCTCATGCCATTTTTAAACAAATAAGCTGCATAGATATAGAGAAGGATTCCAGACATATATTGGCAAACACTGTTAAATAATGGGTAAATGGCTTTTCAAAGTAGTTAGTCAAAACATCTAACCTACCAGAAACAAAGCACACGAATTCACATAGAACACTTACACTGCTCTGGCTACTTTGTCATTGAATTTGATCCCGATTTCACATAAATGATGATGTCTCACAGATATTCCTCTAATATATTTTCTGATGGGTTCCAACTGAAAACAGAAAACAGCTTGTTAAAGAAATGTGTTAGTAACAGAAGATGTTAATAACATCATTAGGAAAAGATAGAAAACCAAAAATCATGTACGTTCTCAACATTAGAAAGTCTTCAGCCTACTGACTTAAGAGGGAATACCGCAGAGAAATAACATGACAAGACTTTTGCAAAAACAACACCTGACTTCCCACGAGATCAATTGTCTTAAACCTTCATAAGCAAACTAGTGTCTAGAGAGCCACCAGAAGAGACTCAAAAACTGCCTTGTCGCCTCCCTTTTCTTTTATGGAAGTCATTAACCATTTTATCTTGGAAGTGTAGCAAACTGCTTAGCTGTGATAGAAGCTTCGATTCTGCATGTTAACTTCTTCACCTCCAAAGGTTTGTTTTCTTTAATCTTAAGTTTCTACTTTAAAGTGTAGCGTATGGGTCACAATGTTTCCTTCACATTTGGTTTCTTCACTGGAAAATTTTCCTAAATGTGCAGCACACACCTACGGTGTTGACCATGAGCAGATGCAGTAAAACCAGCTAACAGGTTTCCCCATTGTGGTGTGTGCAGTGTCACTGTGATGTCCGTTCCAAGTGGCTCTTGTTCTGTCGATTATATCGTATACCAATTGTGCCTGTGATCAGAGCATGGTGAAGTCTCAGAGACCCTCAGGAAAATAGGCAAACATATTTGTATTTTATTTTGAAGTGCTAAACAACGAAACAGTTCAGTAAATAACCACGGACTTCCAGGCTTTAATTAAAATGAAACCAAGAGGAAAGAGAAGTGAAGGCCTTGCTTAGGAACTGAGAATTGGCTTCTAAAGGAACCAGAATCCACCAGGATAATAATAGGTAGGTCAGAAATATAAAGAAATAGCTTCAGTGAAGATAGTTTCAAACACGGAGTTTTTAGCCCACGCAGAATCTCTTCAGATACACTTGCTTTTTGTTTTTTTTGTTTGTTTGTTTGTTTGTTTGTTTGGTTTTCTTTTTTTTAATATACAAGGAGAGCTAGGTAGAAGAAAGAGATAAAATTCTACGAATTTTAGAGGAAATGAGATGGTTTCTTACTGTGAACAATGAAGACATCAAGACAAAACCAGCCATAGTTGGTCTTGAGTTATTTGTTTTAGTGATTATCAAACTACCATTAGTTTTCAGCACAGCATGTAGAAAAACAGCCTGAAGTTCTTCTCTCCCCGCCAATGGGGAACCCCACACACCTGTGGCCCTAACATGGCTCTGTTAATATTTAGAATGTTTCTATGTTTAGAGCCTTTAATGAGCACACGCACACAAACTTTTTAATCCTAAAACTAATCACTAGTTTGCATGTATCCAACAAGGGCCAAAAGGCTAAAACATCTCCTGCCCCATGGTTTTCTGAGAATAGACTGATCATCATTATCCCATCAAGAAGTAAAGTCTATATAATGGCCCATTCCAATGGTGAGGTCTTACAATGTTTCAAACAGGAAGATGTGGTAGAAATGATTTCTGAGGCTGCATTACAAATGGCCATCCAGCCTCCTTTTTGTCCACTAGAAAACTCTTTTCCAAAGCTTTTGCCCTCTGGGCACCATGCTATGAAACAGCCCAATGTAACCCTAGCAAAAATACTACATGAACACACTTGAGGTTGTGCACACAGAGAAGAAGAGAGGGTGCACTAGTGATCAGAAAATCCAACGCCTCCTGATTCCCAGATCCAGGTGTTATCTGATTACAGCTATACAAAAGGTCAAGAGCCAAAAACGCCCAAGGGAATTACTCCCTGAATTCTTGATCACAATGTTAATGGCAATAAAAAAATTAACATTGTTTTATACCTCCAAAATATGGGTTTTTCTGTTATGTATCAACAGTGCCTGTGCTTAAACGTTTATTTTCAAAATTGTCAATGGGCTCCTTAGTAAGGGGAACAGGGGCTGTCTCTGACATGAACTCAGTGGCTGGCTCTTTGATCACCTCCTCCCTGAGGTCGGGGCAGCCTTGCCAGGCAACAGAGGAAGAAAATGCAGCCAATCCTGATGAGACCTTATAGGCTAGGGTCAGATGGAAGGGGAGGAGGACCTCCCCTATCAGTGGACTGGGGAATGGACATGGGAGGAGATGAAGGAGGAAAGAAGGGTAGGATTGATTAGGGATGAGGATAGGGGCTACTGCTGGGATACAAAGTGAATAAATTGTAATAAATTAAAAAATATATTAAAAATATTTCATCCAAAAAAAAAAACCTGTCGCATTTCAAGACTTAGATCTGTTTCTTTTTAAAATTAACTCTGTTTATTAGGTCTGGAGAAGAGCTTTGGATTCTGCATCTCTGACATGCTGTGAGTTGATGTTATGCTCTTGGTCTACAATCCAATTTCCACAGGAAAGCCTTAAATGACAACTGAGCAATGTATACAATACCTTTGTCTGCAGGCACTCTGTTTTATTTTCGTCTTGACAACATGACTGAACAAGAAGACATGGTCTTCTTAGCAAGAAGACATGGTCAAAATAGTGGGTCCATATAAGAATGGATGTCTTCTAGAAGTTTCATAGCTGTACCTGTAAGATGACAATTGCAACGTTGTATGGTTTGGCATTCAGGCACATATGGCAATGTCATTCCTAACACACAGCGTTTATGCATTTTGTGTCTATATGAAACTTCTGAAAATTCTGGTGATTGAGAGTTGGTGGAACTTTGCCTAAAAGCATCAAATGTTGGCTGTGAACAAATCACCAGAATCATTCCCTGGGTGCCCATGAAGTGACTGCGACAAGTGGGGAAAACATAATCAGAAATTTAATCTCCCCACTTTCTCAGAGAGATGGAGAGATAGGAAGTTGAGTAGTTTAAGCTGCACTATAATGCACGATTATTCATCTGGTTCAGGAATTGGCTTTACAAGTATTCTTGGTGGTCAGTAATCTCTCAAGGTCATCCAGAAGCCCTTTCTAGACTTTTGCAGTCAATGTCATTGTCTTTTAACACCTGCCATTCAGTATTTTTACTTGTTACTAAATTCCCTGAAATTGTGTTTCCTCACACTAGTCTGTGGAACTTTTTTTTCCTCAAAAACAGACTCACGCATACATGAATATGCATTCAACGAAAGTCAACACCATACACCAAAACTTGTACATTCACACAAATCCATTTCCTTTTCCCATGTATTTCGGAACACTGAATTTCCAGCCCTTGTAGTAAAGTCGGCAGCTTTTATCAATAAAATCTGAATGGACATGCTATGCCTCACTTCTAGGCTTGACCACTTATTCCTCTGAGAGACTCTCAATCCTCTTTCTTTAAACACATGTTCTTGAGGGTGTAATCCAAAGCAGAGGCATCTGAGATTCAGTTACTCATCATATAAGAGTGGTCAGGATTTTGAGCTGAGCTGGGAAAAACTGAGCTGCCAGATGTCAAAGTATCCAAGTAGGGCTGGAAGCCAGCATGAAAGGCACAGGCACACTATAGTTAACTATTTACTAGGGTCACAGAAGGGGAGAGATAAAGAAAGACTGCCAGGTCTTCTGTTTCATTGTCTCCCCCGATGATCAGGCCAGGTGGGGATCACAGCCATCAACCTAGGGATCAACAAGATGGCTCATTTGGGTAGAGAGATTCACCATGCTACCTAGTGACTAGAATTTGATACGATACCTGAAACACATGTGAGGGGAGGGGAAGAGAAATAGCACCACAAAGTTGTCCCTTGACCCCCCCCACACACACACACACGCACGCACGCACGCACGCACACACACGTACGTGTTTGTACACAATGACTTTTTATTAAAAAAGGAATTGCCATATATATTGAATCTTCCCAGTCCTCAAGGAGCCCTGGGAAAAGCTCCTAGAGTTTCATGACGCCGGAGCAATGGCGGAAAAGAGCTAATGAGACTGAGAGCAGGAAGGCCTCTGCTGAGAGTCCTGGCCAGGAGGCCTCCAAGAAGAGACCCTTCAGCAAGGAGTAACAGCTCTGTTTGGGAGCTAGGTGTCCAGGTGACCCAAGTCCCTGACCGTGACCTTCACTGTACTGGCTGTGCTTCTTATCTGTTGAGGGGATGCATTAGGGTTGCCTGAAGCTTGTGTAAGCAACAGCTCTTTAATACATGAGAGTAGCCATATTCATATTTTGCCTCTTAATGCCACGCATTTCGGAATGTGCCTGATACGTGATCCCTTAGTCTCTTCTAACTGTCTGAGGGCACATGGTTCTTTCACGAAGCTGCAGAAATCTCTGAGGGCGTTTCTGCCCCCTGGAAGGGTGAATTAAAGAGGTTTGGATTACTCGCCTCACTGTTATCTAGTCTCCTCGTTTACTTAGACTAACATGGGTAAAATCTACCATCAGATCACCACTGAGCTCCCAGGCTCTGGGTCCAGCAGCTGGATTCCTCATTTCAGTGCCTGACTCAAGTAATATAGCCACAGCCGCACTCCATGGGAGCCACAGGAGTCTTCTGTTCCCTTGTCCTTTCCTGGCCCTAAACCCTAACTCCTCATTAGCACCTGACTGAACAGATGCAGCTCCATGCTAATTAGGATTCCAGACAACCGTCTTGGTAATACCATAGTACTATCTCTCACTCTGGGATTACACGGTCTGTTGTCTTTAGCTGAAGACTCAACCTTGTTTAATCTACAATTATTGTTCGTTTCTTGGCTCAAATGACAGACCCCATAGCGCACCTCTCAGGTGTCATGTCTGAGGGACAGCTCCCCAGGACTGGGGCCTGTTACTGGCCTCTCTCTCCAGTGATCTCTGCTTTTCATGGCTTTCCTAGGTCAGCCTAGCCCTCTGCACCCTCTGTTGTACACGAAGAGACAGAGATGCCACATTTTCAATCCCTTCCTATCCCAAGCACTGAGGCAATCTTGATTCTTATGTTTCCAAAGAACAAGAACTCACCCAGTGGCACTGGACCAATAATCCAGCAGGCAAGGATGCAGAAGACAAGCAAGCCTCCACAGGGCAAGGTGAACTATGCCAAATAGCACAAGCAAAGGACGGCCTGGAATCTGGACTCGTTTCTCCTCCCTTTGGGCCATCCCTGGGGTGGCCTGGGATGATCTCCCCCGCCCCTCTGGAACAGATGGCAGCCTCCTTCAGAGGCATTCTTACCTCCAGTTTAATCTGTTACTATCTGATGCTTCAGGTGCAAAACATATACAAAGTGCCGCTACCCATGATGCTAAGCCGTTCACTACTGGAAAAGAAAGGGTGCCTTCCTTGCTCTTGTTCTTCACAGAGGGCAAACGGGTTTCACGGGAGCCAGCTGGAGCCCAACTAGAGTGGCTTTCCCGTCTTCACCAAGTCTTGTCCTTCCCCTTCTCTAGTCAGGTTGGCTGTTGGGTTCCTAGTCACAAGCCCTCTTATTTGCCTTCCTCCATGTTGCGATGCTGTGTTAACCCCAGCATCTGTTTAGTACTAACATTTGTATCTCAGCACAGCACCGTAAATACTGTTTCCTGCTGCTCTCTCTAATCAGGGAGGTGAGCCCTTACAGGGCCTGGTCATTTCTAATCATCCACAGCAGACATTGCCAGTCCTCATAGACCCAACGGGGCATTAATGGCCATCCTCTTCAGAAGAAAAACAAATGTATCATATAGCTCAAGTTCCATTTTACTTCCATAGAATAAAACATTGCTTTCAGAGAACGGTAAATGAAAAAAGGGTCTGTCTTAAAAACTGGAAAATATTCTTCTTAAAATGGGTTCCTGGTATCAAGTCAGGGCCAGCAGCAAGGACCTTTACTGAGCTGTCTTTCCAGCCCCTCCTAGATTTTTAAATCTAAATTCACACGTGCCAGTTGTTGGCCACAGAGAATGTACCATTTTCCTTTCCCTATGAGCTTGCTTCATTCTCCAACAGTTGGGAGAAGTGGCTTACCTCGCCTTCAGGGACACGTTATTCTCCTCAGCCATCTCACAGGCCAGCTCAGGCCTTGGACTCAGGGGTGTGTCGCTGCTGTCTGCATCATCCTTCTTGTAGGACAGAAAGCACTTGAGTCGTGCTGTATTTTTCACCTTACAACAGTCAGTGAGAACGTGGTTGTCCACTAGCCCTTGGTTGCTGCAAATATGTGTAAGGAAGGTGGCCGTCTGTTGGAGGAAAGGGTGACATACAGGGGAACTGTAAGAGACCGGAAGTGTAGGAGACCAGCATCCCTCACCACGGGAACGTTTAAACTCAGTGTGTGACACTGAGCTTTGACTCCAGTAATCTCTGCACACAGAGATTTTAAGTTTGATTATTCATTCTGTGTGTATGTATATATTTTAACTTATTTTGTTTTTTGTTTATTCTGTGTACACATGTACATATGTGTTCACACACTTACATGTGTGCATACAAGTGTATGGACGTGCATGTTGAGAGGCAAAGGCCAATTCACTGAATCTTGATCATTGCACTGACTGACCAGCACACTCCAGGGATGTACCTGTCTCGGGTCCCTGCTGCTGGTGTTCTGAAAATGCACAGCCGTGCCTGGATTGACATAGCTACTAGGATCTGAACTCAGGTCTTCATACATGTACAAGTACCTCAGAGACTGAACTACCGTGTCGCCTCCTAGACATAACTTTTAAGTAAAAATCAGTAGATATTCATTTGTTTTTACCACCATTTACCTATTACGTATGGTGAGGGGTGTGTGCCTTGGAGCAGTTATAGAGGATGGAGGACTGCTCGAGGGGGCAGATTTTCTCCTTCCACCTTATGGGGTTCCTGGTATCAAAGTTAGGCTGTCGGGATTAGCAGCAAGTGCCTTTACGGAACCATCTTCCCAGCCTCTCTTTGGTTTTTAAACCTAAACTCACTCTGACCACAGAGAATTTACCATTTCCCTTCTCCTCTGAAAGTGATTCATTGTCAAGCAGTCGGAAGGCTTTTGAAAGGTAACTAGATATAATTCAGAATACCCAGGGCAAGATATTTTTAATGAGAACTATCCACCAAAAAAAGCTACTAATTTGCTTTATTTCCTCCTCACTTTTCGTTTTGTTTCCATGGGAACGTATTTTAAGAACTGAACTTTGAGCCAGTGTATGTTCGTTGTCAGCTCTCCAACTGGAAGTGTAATGATTTCAGTGTTTTCAAATGTTTTTTAGGTGGCAGTAAGCGTGTGGGGTTTGGTAAACCTCAACTGGCATGTGCATTTCACATTTGAAAAAAAAATTAATAAATTCAGAAAAAAAGTCATCTTTTGAAATGGAAATTAAAAAGGCATCATTCTAAGATAAGCATAGCCACCAGAAGAGCCTCCATTTAAAATGTAGACTGAGGACATGCCTTCATTATCCAGAGTCTAGTACACAATACACAGGCATTAGCCCCAAGAGATGAAGCAAAACAACTCCACGAGTAAAGGAGAAAAGTCACTCCTCGTTTATATGTTACATTATTTAGCATGAAAATACTTGATCCTGAGACTCTGTTCTAAGAGAATGTTAGTGTTGACCGAGGATTTCCCAGGAAGGGGGCATGAGATGGCTCAGTGGCTAGAGGCACTTGCTGCCAAATCTGACGGCCTGAGTTCAAGCCTTGGGACCCACACAGTCAAAGGAGAGAAATAGTTTCCACAAGTTGTCCTCTGACACCCACGTGTGTCTCACACACACATGCATACAACCCCCGCCCCCCACAATTCAAAAACTAAAATATTTTTCCCCAAAAAATTCCTATTTTACTGAAATTGCTGGTCACAAGACAAATATTTTGTAACGAAGCACTGATAATGCTCCTCATTTTCTACTGACTGGGAAAGAAATCTGTAAAAAATACTTGTTTCTATTTCTTATTCTTAAAGAAATTTCTCTTACTTTTAATTTTAAATCAATTTCCCAAAGTCTTTTGTGTGGAGATGTCAGACCCCAGCATTTTGGTGACTCAGCCAGAGAAATCAACACAAATAAGCTCACTGCTCTTCCGGGCTGTGACTCACTCTCTTGAAGGCCTGGCCCTCCAAACCTAGGCTCCCAGAGAGAACTTGGTTAAATGTAGGTTCCGAAGCTACAAAGCTTATACCTGGCATGTGATTCACATGCATATTCTTGCTTTCCAGTGTCCTGCCTAATTATTCAACCAATCCTGTTTATAGCGGTATCTTTGGTTTATCATCTAGCTTAGGAGGAAAAAACAAAACAAAACAAAACGAAACAGCTTATGCTCCACCTACCAACTGATGAGCACACTCTGTAGGCGATTCATGTGGCCTTGGACTCTTACACTTTTCAGCAAGATCCAGCAGGCCTTTAGCTAAGGTTTGGACTTCTCCATAAGCTGCATCCTGAAGAAACTGAGCGACCATGATGCTCGCACTGAAACGTAAGAGCTGAGTATCAAATGTGCGGTGACTTTGCCCCCTTCCCCTTCCTTCTTTGTCAGATCATCATCACCCTACTCTCCCAAAGTAACTTCTTCTCAAATTTCAAACAGAGAATACTGATATCCAAACTCACGCGACTCCTAAGTTCTCTTCTAGGTGATCCTGGTGGTTAACATGCTGCCTGGCTGGGAAGAAAAGGGTTTGTTCATTGCCATGATTTGAACACTTTTGGGCCCCTGGCTTCCATGTGTTGAAATACTAACCTAGGACAGGAGTTTGTAATAGTCATCAGGTGGGACCTTTATCCATGGAATTAGCATCCTTATAAAAGAGGCTAGGGGAGCTCATTCATCCTTTCTATCACATGCACGCATAGCAAAAAGCTATCACTGGGCAGAAATAATAAATCTGCTGGCATCTTGGGCTTGGGCTTTTCAGCCTCAGATACTGTGATACCTAAACTTCTGCTGTTTAAAATTCTCCCATCTTGTGCTATTTTGCACAGCAGCTCAGATGGACTAAAACACTTCCCAGCTTGAAAACCTCCTTTAAATTCTACAATCTGCACTTCTTTTAATCACAATTTTCCAGATTTATTTTCATTATCGGTAATGACAAGAACGCTTTAGCACTCTATATCTTCTTTTGAGCTTAAGCTATTTGCTGTGAATTTTTTTTTAATAATCAAACATAGCTGAACTCTTTCACTGTTTACAAGTGAATAGCATGTAGTTGCATTCAAACTTCTTGCCTTCTAAGCATAAAGAACCAAGTTCAACCAAGTTCAACCAACAGACACTTGAAAAAAGAGCTAGGCATGGTGGTGCAGGCCTGTCATCCCTCTGATGAGGCAGAGGCGAGTGGGTCCCTGGGACCACCAACCAGCTGGCCTACACAGCTTGGCAAGCTCTAAGCCAATCAAAACCCACATGAAACAAGAGGACACCAGTACACATTTTAACACGAGAGTGGGAAGCTCATGAGGCCTTGACCCTAGATAGACAACTACAGGCAGCTAAGGAAGACCACGAGAATTGGTTATCTAATGTCATATGTCAACCACCACCACCAACAATTATAGGGGAAAAAAGCCATGAATTTGAAGAACATAGGAGGATTTGGAGGGAAGAAAGGCAAGAAGAAAATGATGCAGTTGGATTATGATCTCAAAAATACATATTTTTTTTAAAAATCAGGATGGATGGCATCTGAAGCATACACACAAGATTGATTGCCCTCAGGCCTACACTTGCACACAGAGACACAATGTTCTAAATTATTTAAACTCAAGTGATTTGGTTAAACTGTTTTATTCTGCCGGGCAGTGCTGGCACATGCCTTTAATCCCAGCACCAGTGAGGCAGAGGCGGGCAGATATTTGTGAGTTCACGGCCAGCCTGGTCTAACAAAGATTTCCAGGACAGCAGGGGCTAGGACAGAGGGGGACTCTGTCTCAAAACAAACAAACACAGAACAACAAAACAAAAACTCTTTTATTCCTTCGTCAGAAGCTATTAGCACATCCAGGAGTAAATGTCAGCAGTTGGGAATATAATCCCCAACACTGACAAGTTTGCTTAATTTGGCAAAGAAAGTGTGTCCCACAGTTTGTATTGCTCATCATTTCCATCTTTGTCACCCACTCACCGCATAGATATACACTTCTCCATGGAGTTATGTCTTCCTCCTCACACTAATGGTTTCTAAAGAAACAAGCAGCTTCCTGTGAAGTAAGTAAACGATCATTCATTCTTACTATTGCTACACAAAACAAAGGCTTTAAAGGCAGCTCTTCAGATTTGAACTTCTACTTATAAAAGATAGGACGAAAATAACCTCTTTGCATTTATGGATGAAGTATAAGTTTGAGTGCTTTGGGTGGGTACAAAGATTAGATGAGGGGCTGGGAAGGTGACTCGGTGAACACCATGCTTGCTGTACAACCATAAGGATGTGAGTTTGGATCCCAAGAATCTACCTTAGGGGTCCAGCACATTGGCTTGCATCAGTCATCCTATTGCTGGGCAGGAGGATCCCTGGAGCTCACTGGCCAGACATTCTAGCCAATCAGTGAGCTCCACATTCAATAGGAGACCCCGACTCAAGAAAGTTAAGGTTGAACATCAATTGAGAAAGACAGCCAGTGTCAACCTCCAGCCTATACATACATGTGTACATGTAAGCACACGTATGCATGTGTACACAAACACATATTGCCCAGGAACACATCACACACACATACACAATATTAAATGAGAACCTATATAAAGTGCTGCCTGGTGATAACGGCATGAAACAATGTAGCTTTTATTCTATTTATTCCTGCAGTCATTCGCATTTTTGCTCTGTTTAAACCACTTAGCCAAATTCAAACAGTGGCTTAAGGGTAGCATCCTCTCCTGTAGAATGGGGACAAACAACAACAACGACCAAAAGCTAAAATGAGATAGTCCCAGAAGAGTGGCCTCAATGGATCAGCCCTCTTTCTCTAGTCATGGCACACACTAGTGTCCAGCAACTTTCCGTGACTCTTTTGATAGTGATGACCACCGAGAAAGATAAGCCTTTCTGGGCACATGCCAGTAATGATCTTGGTTACTCATCATATCCTTACACAGAGGCTACACAGGCTGACCCTGGGATTTCCTACCTGCACGTAGCAAACTTGTTTGGAGAGACTCACATTTAATGTAGCTGAAAAAAACAATAAGAGAGAGAGTTTTAACAATCTCCATTGTTTCAGATGAATTTCCACCATTCAAGAGAAATGAAGATTTGGTAGTCTTTTCAAGCAATTATGGTTAACCATTAACTTTTCTCGTGAATTTTTCTTTTCCTTCAGGCTCCCACGGAGTCACATAAAGTTGAAGAAATTCAGGACAATGAAGAAATATTGGTATTTATTAATGAGTACAGGCAATGTCAACCAATGATTTGCTCAAGATTACAACACACAGGCCTTGTAAAAACAATTGATCAACATGTTTGGTAAATGCCAGTCTACAATATCTCGTTTCATAGAAAAGCTTGTTTACATGTGCAAAGTTCTAAAGAGGCAAAGAGAAAGCGAACATGTGCTGCCCTCAGCCCGACAAGTGGTCAGCAATCAGAAGTCAGTGCTAGGCCTATTTTCAAGACCCTGTTTCCTTTAAGATCTTGTTCTCCCTCTCCTGGGTTAATCAGAAAAGGAACTGTTACACCAGAACCAATGCCTTGAATAAAAACATCAGACAGCCACTCCATTCAGACATCCTGTGCCCCACCCCCCAGCTCAGCTAAATTGAAGCCTCCAGAAGAGCCCTCCTATCATAGATATTTGAGTATTCGTAAGAGATTCTTGAAAATGCAAAAAGTTACTAAGTCTTCAGGGTAGAATTGGGACCACAGTTAACGTAAGTGGTGAGGATTATTTAAACAGTGGCCAAGGAATGAGATTTATGGTGTAACTCATTTTATGCATTTTACTAGAAAGCAAACAATTTTAAAACAACCTTTTAGGCTGGCCTTTGAGATTAAGCAAAAGGAGGGTCTCCAGATACAGAAGAAAATGGTGATTCGTGGTTTTGCTGGCTGGCCTGCTGGAGACGGGGTCTCCCTCTCTACCAATTGGTCTTGAGACTCAATCTTCTTGCCCCAGACTCCGCAGTGAGTGCTGGGCTTGCAAGATCTCTGATATGCCCACCAGTGATGACGTCACAGCAAGCCGAATAACGTAATCCTTGCCTGCATTGTAGTTCAAAAGGGCAAAGACGGGGACCGGATATCCTAACAACCCCCCCCCCCCCGCGATCACTGCCCACGGCTAGTAAGCAAGACTGCACCGTGAGGCCTATTGTACTCACAGGCACCTCTAGTGCTGCAGAGCCCTCCCTGCGTCAAGTCCAGGTGCTCTACTCACTGATGCAAGCTCTGTGTGAGCACAGGACAGTAAGTGTGAAGTTCCCTCGCTCCAAATCCCCTCTCCTCCAAGCGAAGGGCAACTCCCGCTCTAGGATAGCCCTTCTTCCCCCTTCTCTGCTATCATCCTACTGGTCACCTGAATCGTGTGTGTGTGTGTGTGTGTGTGTGTGTGTGTGTGTGTGTGTGTGTGTGTGTGTGTGTGTACTCTCTGGCATAGCAGTGCCCTCCGTTGGCGTGACAACATGCTCTGGGACAAAAGTCCTCATGGACGCAGATTCAGAATTCAGCTTTCAGAATCTGAGTTTTACATATGCCGCCCTCAGCAGAATCTTGATCCCAAAGCAGTTCCAATATTAGGCACAGAGTTAAACTAGCCAACTGTATCTGTTTCACTCCTGTTCATAATCTCTTACCTGTTGTTTAAATGAAAACCCCTTCTTATGCTCATATTGGTAAATAATCAAAGAACAAAAAAAGCTTTATGAACGTGTCTATAAATTCAGTGCTATCACCCGGTGGCCAATGTACTTGGTAAGTTAAGACAGTAATGGAGTTCATTTCTTTTTAATAAGGTAGCATATCATACAAAAATAAAAACCATACACACACACACACACACACACACACACACACACAAACCCAAACAACAAAACACACAGACTCTTAGGCCCTACATTGAATTCATAGCAGTAGGAGTTTGAAGTATCTCCAGCCACCACACATGCACAAACCCCCAAACAACAAAACACACACATAGGACCACAGACCCTGAGGCCCAGGATCACAGACCCTGAGGCCATACACAGCAGTAAGAATCTGAGCTATCTCCAGCCACCACGCACAGCCTCAGCCATCACAGTACTCTGGCAAAGGGCAAGGGTCTTTTCTTATTGTTCCATCCACTATAGCCTGGCTGCCTGCTGGCCTGACACCTTCCCCCACTTCAGAACGACACAAGAGCCACGTCCGTTTGACTCACATTCTCTCGTCTGCCATGCCCCACACAGCAAGGATCTAATAACTGTTTTGGAATAAACGAGTGAGATTCTGAGAGTCTGTTTGAAACACTATGCCAGGATAACCCTGTGGATGGCATCCTGGGTTACACGTTAAAGCGTCATCACCTTTGTGGGCACCATGAAGCGCTGGCTGTGGCTTTTATGTTAGAGAAGGCAAGACAACCAAACTCAGAACCAGGCTCTGCTTCCTGGCACTTCTGCACAGCTCTGGCAGAGTAGGAATTCTGGTGTGGAACACAGAGAAAACCCTCCTGCTGCTGCTGCCATTGTAAATGTTCTTCAGGCTCTCTACGTGTATTCCTTTATTGTGTGTGTTCACATATGTGTATGGGTACCTGTAGATAGAGGCCAGAGAACAATTGATGGGAGTTGATTCTCTCCCTCTACCATCTGGGGCCCAGGAATTGAACTCAGGTCATTAGGTTTTTACCCACTGAGCCATCTTGCCATCACTGAGCAAGAGATTTCTAATACACATCACGTGGATGAACCTAAGAAGCAGCATTCACAAGTTTGTCCTGCAAAATGGGAATAAAATGGGAATAAAAATATGTACTCCAAAATTGTTAGAACTAAATGGGGTGATTCATAGAAAGCGCTTGGAGCCATGTTTTACACATGCCATGGAAACTGGCTCTGAGTGGGGCCCGTGGTGTGCTAACACAGGCTCATGCCTTCAGATCCCCAGTTCCTTCTCTCTGTGGCAACAGTGGGGCCCAGAAACACTGTTCCCATACACGGATACACAGAGTCCTGACCTCCAGAGAGTAAGGCAGGTCCAGCAGTGTAAGAGAGATGCTAACAAGATAACTGGATCATGACTGCTCAGTTGTGTTCGTGTGCATTGCATGCATACGCTCATGCATGGGTGCGTGTGTGTGTGTGTGTGTGTGTGTGCGTGTGTGTGCGTGTGCGTGTGCGCGCACACGCCTGCGCCCACGCACACATATGTATGAAGGCACAGGTGCTCCTATGTGCTTGAACATATGGAGGCCAGAAGTCAGTCTCAGGTACCATTCCCAGGATCTGTCCACATTGTTCTTTAAGACAGGTTGACTAACCAGGAAGCTCAGAAAGTCTCTCTGTCTCTGTCCTCTCCCCAGGGTCGCGATTGACAGTGCATATCGACATGGCTGACATTTTTCTGTGTGGGTGCTGGGAATCAAATTCCTTGTGATTGTAGTGGCATGGCTAATCTTGGTGGTCCCTTAACACACCTGAGAAGAGGAACGCTCAGTTGAGGAATGGTCACCATCAGATGGACCTCTGGCCATGTATGTTAGGCACTTTCTGGATTGGAAACTGGTGTAGGAGGACCCAGGACATTATAGGTGGTACTGTCCTTGGGCAGGTGGACCTGGACTCTATAAGGAGAGCAACAGAGCCAAAAAATCTGAGCACAGGGGTCTCTCCTGAGACTGATATTCCAACCAAGGACTATGCATGGAGATAACCTAAGACCCCTGCACAGATGTAGCCCATGGCAGTTCAGTATCCAAGTGGGTTCCATTGTGATAGGAACAGGGACTGTCTCTGACATGAACTGATTGGCCTGCTCTTTAATTACCTCCCCCGGAGGGGGAAGCAGCATTACCAGGCCACAGAAGGAGATAATGCAGCCACTCCTGATAAGACCTAATTGACTAGGATCAGAAGGAAGGAAAAAAAGTCCTCCTTTATCAGTGGACTTGGGGAGGAGCATGCATGCAGAGGGTGGAGGAAGGGAGGGATTGGGATGGGAGGAGGGAGGGAACCACGGGGGGGGGGGAATACAAAGTGAGTAAAGTGTAATTAATAAAGAAAAATAAAATAAAATAATCAAAAAAAAAGAAACATAACTAAAGGGGAGCCTGAAAGCAAGACAGCAAGGACTAATCCCCGATGGTCTTTTCATCAGTTCCTGCCTCCAGTTTCTTGTCTTTTTTTTTATGTCAATGTTTTAGTTTATTTCCATTTTTTAAATTAATTTATTTTTTATTAATTATAGTTTATTCACTTTATATCCCAGCTGTAGCCCCCTCCTTCATCCCCTCAGGTATCAAAGCTGATGATGAGACTCATAGCTAAACTTTGGACAGAGTGCAGGGAATATTATGAAAGAAGGGGGAGATAGAAAGACCTGGAGGGAATAGGAGCTCCACAAAGAGAGCAACAGAACCAAAAAATCTGGGCCCAAGGGTCTTTTCGGAGACTGATACTCTAACCAAGGACCATGCATGGAGATAACCTGAACTCCTGCACAGATGTAGCCCATGGCAGTTCAGTCTCCAAGTGGGTACCCTAGTAAGGGGAACAGGGACTGTCTCTCACATGAGCTCAGTGGCTGGCTCTTTGAGCACCTCCCCCTGATGGGGGAGCAGCCTTACCAGGCCACAGAGGAAGACAATGCAGCCAGTCCTGATGAGACCTTATAGGCTAGGGTCAGATGGAAGGGGAGGAGGACCTCCCCTATCAGTGGACTGGGGAAAGGGCATGGGAGGAGACTAGGGTGGGATTGGCAGGTTCCTGTCATTAGTTCCTGCCTTGGATTCCCTTGATGAAGGATTCTAACCCATAAGGTAAGATAAGCCTTGTCTTCCCAAGTCACTTTTGGCCATGGTGTCTATCAGCAACAGAAGCCAAACTAGGACAAGCAGCACGCACTTTGCTAAACGCGCCAAAATTGATTAATTTTATGATCTGGTTGGTTGAGGAAATCATTTGAAAGATATCATTATACTTTCACTTTATTGCCTTTTGCAGTAACATGATTCAAGTAAGGGTTACAGAAGAACCTTCTATTCCATTCTTCTTAGGAACTGAACTTCAGAACAGAGAAGGAGGCTGTAAGCTGGTACTGGCTGGAAAGAAAAAAAAAGATATTTCATGCAGAGAAAGAAACAGATCTCAGACAATCACCATGTATTTAATAAGATATCACTAGTGTGACCTATGAGCTGTACATGGAGTTGCAAGCCAGCCCTCTCCTGGGTCCAGGTCTCTCTCTCCATCTAGAAAATGGTGTCACAAGTCTTGTGTAAACTTGAGAGAAAGGGGCATCCTTCATGAATATTTTTTGAAACCGCAAACATATTTTTGTTTACAAGGCTCTTCATTTATATGTTGATTATGCCTCAGCAGAGTAATTTTTTTTTTGAGACTCTCAAAAAAGACTTTGGAAAGAAGGTCATGGAGGTAGTCAGTCTGTCTAGTACTCCCTGAGAATTTAGAACTTCTCTTCCTCTCCGCCACCTTAGCTCTTTGAGGTAAGTCTGTAGTCTATAGCAAATATTCCTGGCTGGCCTGGAACTCATTATGTAGCCTAGGCTGGCCTGGGACTTCCAGCCATTCTCCTGTCCCAGCATCCCAAGTATTGTGATTATAGAAATGTGGTACCACACCAGGTTTACCTCTCTAGAGACTCAGCTGTCTCTCTTTTCTGATTCAGACAAAAGAACGCCTAAAGTAAGAGACACGAGTCACTCAGGCTTATTCCGAGGCTGCACAGTCCTGATGCACAAATGAAGCACTCCTGCCCTTCATACACTGATTGGCACCCAGAGAGACATGTGAGTACCTGCACTGGCATTGTGAGCTCCTAGGCGTGTGGGCCAAATCAGAAACAGACATTTGATACACAAGAAGGAAAAAGGCACGGGGGCCGAGCATTCCCATGAAGTTTGGACATTTGATTGAGATAGAAATGTTACCTCTGGTATTTATCTTTGCTTCTCAGCAGCCTGACTTTCATTATCAATTTTTGAACCCTGGGAGAGAAAGAAAGAAAGAAAGAAAATCATAGGAAGAAACGTTTGAGATAGTCATGTTTAAATTTAGGGAGCATGCTCATCTGAGTTTTAAATGAAGATATAAATCGCACACATACTTACACAGAGAGAGAGAGCATTTTAACTAACCTTGAGAAAGTCTTTTTATGAAGAACAAATAAATTCATCTTTCTTTTTATGCTGCTGTTAAGGACACATTCAGACAAATGCTAGATGGAGATTAATATCCTCTAATTAAAGTAAATACATTTTAGCAAACTAATAATTTTATCATAGTATTTCCAAAGACTAAGTCACTCAACAAAATAGAGGGTTCTTGAGCAGAATGAAATACGTGTGTAATGTTCGTGAGTGTGCATGAATGTGTTTGAGCTGTGAAGTAGTTGTGAATTACACCATGAGCTGCTAGAAAACGAAGAATGAAAAAGGAAGTTGGAGGCTTCATCATGCCTTCCACGAGCTGTCCACTGGGCCTGACACTCACAGGCACCAGAATCACACCACAGCAGGTCACTAAAGACGCCACAGCCACGGGAGTAAGAGGAGCAGGGACACTCCCTCCCTCCCTCCCACTCCCTCACCCACATCTCCCTCATGTACCCATGTACCGTCAACTGAGTGACCTTGGGAAGATCCAGAAAGATGACACAGCCACCTTCAAAGCCTTCCCTTCCTGATACCCTTCCTGCTCATCTCCCTTCTCAGCTGACTGCGACTTCCTTGGCAAGTCACCTTGACCCCATTTCATTAAGATGACAAGAGAATCAGAGTCAAGGGGTCAGGAGCAATGGCATCACTTCAGCACACTTACCATCCTGATTTACTGATGACTGGCACAGCCATATCTAGTGGGAACAGCAAAAGTTATAAAACCAGCACAGCTGCCTGACAAAGATCTAGAGCCATAAAACTGAGTCATACGATGCAATTACCTCCGTGCTGTCCTTTGCTTTAGGTCTTGCCCTCCATGAGCTGCATGCTTGGGGGGATTTTGATATTTGTACAACTTGGGGATAGTGGACTGATGGGAAAGTTCTTATGAACCATTTATGCCTTTTCCCAAGAGCACTGCTTCTAAGCTTCCCCAGGAAAGCCCTGAGCATACTACCCCTCCTGCTTTTAGGGAGATATCCTTATCTGGCCTACTTGAAGGTCGCCCTTATGCCCTGGAGGTCGTGGCTCACAGATAGACACCAGAGGCCTCCTTACGAGGCTCCAGCTCTAAGACACTCTCGGAACATCTGCCCCTGTCCTTACTCAGGAACAAGATAATCAGAACAAAGTAAACTTAAAAAGGTAAACAAGATTTGGTGGGCTAGAGGAGTTGGCAGCAGAACAAATTACAAGTCTCTCCCTACTATACGCTCAGGTGCTTACATGGCATGTAAGATTGGGGGTAGCATATGATATGTTCCTCAAGAAAAGATACAGTAACAAAATTAGATTGACTGGAGCTATCCCTGCCCTACACAGCAGCTTATACTAACAGACAAAGAATGGCATGAATAAATGATAAAAGAATGAAGAGTTAAGAGCCCCCCTTTTCTTAGATAAGTTAGCTCATGCTGGATCACTGTAGTGTCATATAACCAAGAAACAAAAGAATATTAAGATTAGACAAACAAATTTTATAAATATATAAAATAGAAACTTATTATGCCAGAAATTGAATAATAACTGCAGCAGCTGTGGCCAGAGGACTTTTTCTGGGCCTGATGACACTTGGCACTTTGACCATTAAAAGTTGATAATACACTGCTTGGGACATGGCAATCTGCCCAGACTGGCTTGGAGATTTTTCTTTCTGTCTAGTGCCCTTGAAACTGCAAGACTGTTAAAAGTTGGGTTGTGGGATTGATGAGGAGAAATGATTGCAAAAAAAAAAAAAAAAAAAAAAAAAAAACTCTGTTCTGTCATGGTTTATCAATGATGGCTAAACTTTTGACCAAGAGGAAGTTAAAACACATGTCCAGGGACAAAAATTATACGTTCTATATTTTGGAACAACATGTATCTTTCCCTGTCTACAGAGTTCTGTATAAATAAGCACTCTGTCAGTCAGCTAGGCTGCAAGCTTCCCCTGACCGTGTACCTGATTCACTCCTCCCTTGCTGATTCCTTCTTTCCTCTGCTGGACCTGGCCATCATCAGGAAAGTGCTCACCCCTGCCACTCACACGCAGATGATGGATGTAATTTTGTTTAAGCGACACAGAAAAGACAGCAAGGTTTGGAACCAAGTTTGCTTGACAGTTTTTCTTATGCCGGAAAGCTTCTATCATGGATATCTAATAAAGTTTAGTTTGGTGATAACTGAGTTCTCAAACTCAGGACTCTTGGACCTGAGCAGAGAGGAGGAAGATCCCAAAGAGAATTCTCTCTTGTTCATTGTTCCAGAGACACCTGTGGACTCTCAGTGGGAACACTACCTACCTACCGCTGGGCTGAAACAGGCTTCAGGCTCCTGCACTTGGCCACATTTCTCCCCAGCAGCTGTGAACTTTGCGAACAAACATAAGCGCTCCTCATCTGTTATCTCTGGCATCCACTTCACCAGGTTGACCATAAACCTGTGTTCAAATACACCCAACAGAGTCGGTGAGGGATTCCTCTCTGTAGCTCTTCTTCCAAGTGTTTGTTATAGAAACACATGTCCTAGGCTTCAAATGTGGTGAGTGTAAAAAGTTTAAACAGTCCATTTCTGCAAGGGTCTGAGGAAACTTTCTAATTCATAGAATGGACTCTTTGAGGACTGTGTAGTCAAATGGACCCTACTGGACATGGTAGGTGTTCTACAAGATTCATATCCAAAGATCAATTTCCTTTCCTCAGTAGCTAATTGCTGTTTCTATTACACTTGGTAGAGACAGGTGTTTAAATTCAAAATCACGGGTCTTCATTTGTGAAAATAAAACTCCTGCCCCTTTGCATCTCTCCTGTTTGAAAACACTGAAATTCATTCTCAAGACAAAAATCCATACCGATGAAGATGGTGAGGAGGCTCTGTAGGTAAAAGTGCCTGCCGCCATGCCTGTTGACCCAAGTTTCATCCCCAGAACCTACATGATGGGAGGAGAAAACCAACGGCCACAACTTGTCCTCTGACCTCTCAACTCGTGTCTGTGTGAGTGCCACATGTCACTCACTGCCTTCATGCGAGGGTGTGCAAAGGCACACACACACACACACACACACACACACAAATAAAATATAATATTTCAAAATATCCGTATCATTCTTTCTCAAAAAAAAAAAAAATCTAGCTCATTTGCACAGTAACCCTCAGGCTAATGCCTGCCCCGTCTTTCCGAATGACAGCCTGGTGGATAACCTTTGTTTGCTTATAAACAATAGCAATGAATACACAGTGTTGTTTTGTGGCTAGAAACAGTATACATAATTTGTTGAACAGAACAAATTGCATCAGCCCAAGTACGGAGCCATCATGGTAAATTTTCCGAGACAGCTGTGCTTTCCCGCTGTAGAAGGGAGGGGCCGGGAGAGAGTTTGTACCTGTCTTTCTTATCCTGAAGGTCCTCCTGGTGAGCCTGGCACCAGTCTGCATGCACAGCAGATACAAGTGCAGAGACCGAGGGGAGCACGTAGGTTGTGTCAGCTTTCAGATGCTCAAAGCAGTGCCTTCTGAAAGCGAAGTCTGCCTTGCAGCACTGGTCCACAGCAGGATTGATAGTTCGGTTCTCATTTATTCCACATAATTCTCCAAGAACCAAATCCGCCTATACCGAGGAGAAGTGGAACATGGACATGATTTTAAAATTCCAAAGAACACGTTAATATGTATACGATTAGACAAATAGCTAGTTCTAAGGTCACCAGCAACCACGCTTAGGAAAACACAAGTACCTGTGAGGCTTAAATGTGTTGCAAGAATTTAAAGGCTATATAGGAAAAATTCAACCTACATCAATAAAATGCCTACAGGTTAATTCTCTCGTGTCATATACACATTTTCTATTGTACATAGAGTTGTGAAGAACCACTCCAAAGTGATAACATGGGTTTCTGGGTGTACCCCCATGCCCATACTCTCCACCCCATTCCTAAAAGACTGGGAAGAAAGGAGCATTTCTCTTCTAACATCTCCGTTTGGGGACAAAGGCAAAACTGTAACACCACTGAGATGTGGTATAGTAGTATCCCACCTAGTATGTGTAAGAACCACAAAGTAAGTGAATAAGGTTTCCTGTGATTCCTAGATCATTTGCCCTAACCAATCATCTCTGACAATTTAAAAAGAAGGAAGATAATTTGAAGAATCCTTGAAAATGACTCAGCACATTCCCTCTTGATTCTCAGGGACTCACACGATAAGCCAAAAAGAAAGTAAATATTTTTTGCTTGGACAATGTTGCAAGCAACAGATAAAGGTAAAACAATTTGTGTAAATCAACACTGGAAGGGAGGAAATAAGAAAAGTCAAGCACCAGGTCTGTAATCTCAGTTCTGGAGAGGCAGAGGCAGGAGGATCACCACAACTTGAGACCAGTCTGATTGACATAGTGAATGCTAGGCCAGCTAGCACTGGAAAAGGAGATTATCTCAAAAACAGAGACGAGAGATATCAGGCAGAATACAGAACCATGCTGATGTGGAAAGAGGAGATCTTCTTGGGCCCATCTCTAGACCTACAGGCAACTGACAATTGCTGTGAGAGGAAGCATTTGTCTTCCCCTTGAATGAGTCCCCAAATTAGTTACCCAATGGTCAGGCCTAAAAGCATTGCATACAAGTAACACTAAACAGACACAAGGGGTTTTAGTTACATATATGTGTGTGTGTGTGTGTGTGTGTGTGTGTGTGTGTGTGTGTAACAATAATAAACAG